>NC_089590.1:57961643-58261643 GCF_019320115.1 Miscanthus floridulus | reverse complement strand
ACCATATTCTTGTAGACTTCGGCTGATAAATCGCTCTGCAATATAACACGCCTCGATCCAGTTTGAACTTCCCAAGAAGGGTCAGTATTATGGCTATACATGAGTTCATAAGGCGACTCTATCAGCTCTTTTGCTCTTGGCCATTAAGGGTAATTCATCCCCAACCCTCTCTAGAGTCTTGTCTCCCTTCTCCATTTTTAAAGATCAGGTCCTAAAGGTGGCACAGGCTTTAGGGGAGTCTTTTGATCATGAAATTCTATCAGCCAAGGGAAACTCGAACAGGAATGAGGCTAAAGGATTGTCACAGTCGATTGATCACCTTTGTTTCGGCTAAAGAGCCGATTTTGAAAATAGTCGATTCTAGACTCTTGGTTTTAATCCTATCTAGATCTAAAAACACGACCTTTATTAAGAGAACCCTTCGATCTTCTATCCTTAGTCATCTAGTGTCGTATTCTCTTTGGCATTGGTGAAGTGGCGTTTCATATTCTATTAACTGTGGTTGCCTTTTGCGCGTCCCGAGGCATCCGGCTCTTCATTTCATGTCTTCAAATATCAACCGAGGGCTTTGGCCTCAAACACATCTCCATCCGCAACTGGTCCCTTGCTCTCTTTCGCCTGCCAAAACCCTGTAGCGGTTTTCTTCCTTCCTTTCACAGATCTAATCATCTCTCATGGCCGGCGAGGACAACCGAGGCAAGCGTGCGCTGGAGGAGATCCCAGAAGAGGATATGCCGATGAACTAGCGTCTCCAACATATGAGGTGAGATTATCAATCTCTATTCATGATGATGATCTATTCTGACTCGCCTATAGGTTCGTTGTGAATGACAGCCTTCATCCTTTTTCCAGGACCGGTAAACCCGTTGATGCTGCATCTTCCGCGCCGGCTTTGTCGTTGGATTCTTCCAACTCATATAACGACGATGATGCTAGGCGCTTCTTCTAAGAATGTAGGTCTGTCGAGGACCGCTATTCCAAGGCGATTCAAAACAATGGCCAGCTTGAGATTCGTCTAGGGGTCTTCCAAGCGGCCCTTAATGCGGCTAAGGAGGAGGCTAGCGCCATTCGAGCACGGCTAGCTAAGTCTGACACCACAGTGGCAGGTAAGATGAGTCCTAAGAGTGTTTTTATTCTGGTTTCCACTACCTCTATCTTGATAGTCTTCTATAATTGCCAGCCGAAATGGTACAGTTGGAGTCTCTCCAACTGGTGGCGAACGTGGCCGCAGATGCCGTCAATGCTCAGGGTTCCCTCATTGATGCTCATCTCCAAGACATCCCGGCCCACGTTCAGGAGATTGCCCTCCACGGCATTCGTCATGGCACGTCGGTGGCGTTAACTGTGGCGTAGGTCCAGTCTGGGCATGACCTCCACAACATGGAGGTTGGCTTCCCGATTGGTAATGGCCCTGAGGGACATGAGGACTTGATAGAAGAATTCATCATAGCGGCGGAGGCCATCGTGGACATCACATCTGCTCAGAATATGGTGAACAAAGTCTTCGGTTAGATTGTACTTAGGGCAAACTAATGAATGAAATCTTTTGCTTTTCCATGATTGTCTCAGTGCAATGCCCACGTGTATAACTATTTTTGCTTTTTGTTTTTGTTCTATATGCGATACATATCATATCGGCTTTTATTGTCTTTGAAGATTTTTATTTTTTGAACTAGAGGCGATACCCTCCTGGTACCTGCTATTAGAGCCAAGAACGAATCGACTATCGAATGTTGATCAGATGTTAGGATAACGTCCCATAGAACTTTTCATATCAAAGGTCAAACGATTAATCAACGCAGGTCAAGCATCCTATTAAGCAAAATAGAACTTCTTTAAGAAATCCATTAACTCTGAATCGCACTTACAATTTGACTCAGCATCCACATACATCGTCCTATACCCATCTCCAGGACTCAATGCTTATTCTTTCTTTAATCCAATGGCCGACGTGGAGCCATGACTTTTCTACTAAAACAAACTTTCAGAGCCGATCGCTTGCATCGGCTGTTGGCTTTCATTGTTGATCTTAATGAAGCCTCCTTCCTATGACTTGCCAGAAAAAATATTCAAAGTCTCCTACTTCCCAAAAGACTAGATCGACTATTGAGATGCTCATGGACTCATCAGCGTGAACCATTTCGACATCATCTCCATGATATTGAATCAAACACTGATGCATGGTCAATGGTATACAATAGTTCGCATGGATCCAATCCTGACCGAGGAGCAAACTGTATGACCCTTTTCCATCAATGACAAAGAATGTGGTGAGCAGAGTCTTGCTCTTGATTGTTAGTTCGATGTTTATTGCCCCTCGGGTCTTAGATGTATTACCTCTAAAGTCCTTAACCATTATGTCGGTCTTCATCAGATCTCCTAGTCCTTTGCTAAGCTTATGAAAAGTGGTGTAAGGCATAAGATTGATAGAAGCACCTCCGTCCACCAACATCTTGTTCATTGGCTTCCTATCAATAAGACCTTTCATATATAAAGCTTTTAAGTGCTGATGTTTGACTGGTTTGTCAAATATTGCTTGTTGTACAACCATTAACTTGGCAACTATCTCCTCATACTCTGATTCATCGAATTCTGAATAATCTTCTTGATCTGCCGGAGCTCTGAATTCTGATGGCAACAAAAAAGTCATTTAGATATTAGTCGATGGTTGCTTTCTATTGGTTGTTTGCTTGGTACACCATACTTGAGGTTTACCGGGTGCTTGAGCCTGTTCCATCTCTTTATTCCTTAGACGTTGCACCCTTCCCTTCTGGCTTCTTGTTAAACCTCCTGGACATCATTGGCCTTTCTGCCAAATATATTTTCTTTCGTTGCCTTCTTCTTTATAATCAGCCTAGTCCTAGTCAACAACTCTTTTTCCCAGCTGATTATGAACACTTTTATTTTTTAAGCGCCGATCCATGTTATTATGATGATATGCATCTTGAGCATGGATAGACCAGCGGTTGGTTTGAGACTGCCTAAACTCCTAATATTGATTGCTGCATTCTAGACAGTTATGTCTGGTAGGCAACTTCAAACCTTCATTCCAGCAATGTCTAAAGGTCTAAAGAAAGGACAATTCCAATGTAATTCGGCTTGTTTCCTTCCATACCTCTCTTCTTTCAGTTGATGCTGGTATGCTTGATCCTTTAACCAACGTTGATAATCCTTTTCCTTCTATCGCTGCCACTTATTCAATGGAATCCAAGATGTGACTCGCGGCCTTGTCGTCCCTGCTTTTGACGTCTCCCCCTGCTCATATTGGCTCTTTTGCTCGGCACGATGTCTTCTAATCTCTTTGTACGCGTCAGTCAATACTTATATCTTGGGATCGACTGTTCTAGCTTCTTTTGATTTAGTTGATGTTAGGACCTTAGTCTTTCCTTTGAGTAGCCCAGCATCAACCATGTTTTGATCTCCTAGGAAAGAATTGTCATCAACTTTCATTTTCCGAAGTGTATCAAATTTGAGCCTCCCCCGCTGAATAGCCCTCTGTATATGCTGCCTGAAGATTCTGCATTCATTAGTGGAATAAGAGGTAGTGTTATGGAACTTGTAGAACTTATTCTTTAACTGATCAGGAGGCAACATAACATGACCATCGGACAACTTGATCTGTCCCTTCTCGACCAAGAAATCGAAGAGCTTGTCTGATTTGGTGACATCAAAGTCATAGCTCTCCTCGACTCCTCTTCCCCAAGGATTTAGCACTATTACTATCTTCTTGCCCCGATTCCATTAAGCCACAGCAACCTCTTCTTCTTCATCTTCATAGTCGTCATCGACTGAGTATGGATAAAAGCTTCGGCTACTGTGGTACTCTTCTAGAATCAGGTATCTCTGCACATACTCTGGAATTGGCTGTTGAGCGCTGCTACTCATTGAGCCAATTGACCCAAGTTGTCAAATTCTTATTCTAGCAGCTTTTCTTTCCACATTGGCAGCATTCCTTAAACAGCTAAAGCAGCTAGTTGATCATCAGCCAAATTTAAGGAGAAGCACAAGTTCCTGATTTCTCAGAACCTCTGAAGAAATTTAGTGCCTAATTCATTAGTCTTCTGTCTTATAGTTGTTAGATCGGTAATCTTCTTTTCTCCAGTCCCAATGTAAAAATATGTATGAAACTTCTTCTCTAGGTCAGTCCAATTGGTAATGGAATTGACTGGCAATGATGAAAACCAAGTGAAGGCTAGAACTGATAAGGACAAGGAGAAGAAACAAACTAGATGGACATCCTCAACTGATGCTTTGCCCAATTATGTAAGATACCGACTGATATGTTCTATCGTGCTTGTACTGTCTTGGCCAGTGAACTTAGTGAACTTTAGGAGCCTGTAATTTATGAGAAGAGCGACCAAATTATACCATTCTTGATATGGGTGTTTGTACGAGAAGGTTAGCCCTTTTGGCTTCAGACCAAACTAATTTTTCATCATCTCGATCACCTTCAGCAGCAACTCATCAGCATTTGAATTTGGATTTCTCTGTACTTGTTGACCCACCTATGGATTGAAATCCCGTGTACCTTGATACCCTAGATTTGGAATCATGTGAAGGGTATTATAGTCTGATCCATAATGATATCCTTGTGGAACCTCTATCTGCTGGGTCCTTTGCTGGCTTGCTGCTTGAAGTCTCTGATTATAAACACAAGGATCTATATCTCTACGGATCCTTTGCATTGATGGTGCTATTTTTTGAGCCGATGACGGTATGTGGCCTGATATGCCAAAATTGATCACCTGCTTCTGACTTTGCCCCGCCGGCTATTGCACATGCTGTACTGGCGGTCTAGGATTGTACTGTATCTGATTCGTAATAGTTCCTTGAGCCTATTCAAATGAACCCTGAACTGCTTGGACATCACCATTACCAGCTGGTGCTGCTTCTTGATGGCTGGTACCGACTTGATTAGTCCCTTGGATCGATAGATTTGGAATGTTGTAATAAGCTGGCCCACCTTGACCAACTAGAAACCCATGAATCGCCTCTCTCATGGTGTTGTGGAATATGTCCAAGAAAGCTTTGTTATGGGTTGATATGGCATCATGAACAGATTTGTCTACAACTTCCTTAAAGAAACGTCTGTCTTCATCTTCAGTTGTATCTATCTGCCAGTGTAGTAGAACTCTTGGTAGTGGAAATTTCTGAACAATTATGTTGTCACGTGTTTTGGTGTGGGACAACAAACACTTGTTCTAAAACTCTTCTATAGCTTTGCTGATGATACCCTTATCCCCATCAGGTAGATCTTCATAATGTAGCATAAGGATGTCGTTATTGTTATGAACCGCCATAACGATTGTGGGGTCCCACCAACCATGCCAGAAACGTGTGTCAACACGGAATTTCATCCCGTGCTGAGGACACACGTAGCAAGCTGGAAGGGTCTGCTCGATTTAGCTGGAGATCTACCTAGCTTCAGCACAAGGGTGGTCGATCCTATGTACTTCTCCCGAGATGTGCCAGTCAATTTGACCCTTTAATTGACAAAGAGAGAAAGCTTATCAGTAATTAAGGGCGGAATATGCTAATGTTGCCAGACAGTCCCGAATGTGCGGCTCTGGGAGCCGATACGAAAGGAGATCGACTAAATAGTCGATTCCAGCATATTCATAAGAATAAATCGATTAAAGCTCATGAGGTTGTGTAAGAAGAATCAGTTATCATTTAGGATGAATATCATTGTTTAGGCAAATATTAGTCACTGGCAAAAAGATATCAACAGTAATTAGTTCATGCTGAGCCAATGACTGCAAGTAACCGAACTCCTTTATAAAAGAAATATTTCATCATCATTCAACCATTTAATAGAAATAAATCTAATGGGCATGTTAGATCTCATCTATCGCCTTGACCAGTGGGGCATGAAGCAGAATCATGCAGGCCGTAGAAACAACGATAGACTCGACTACCCTAACTTATTACTAATATTAGTGGGGCATGAGGCAGAATCATGTAGGCCATAATACAATAATAAGATCATGGGGCTAACACATCTTTCAACCTATCGCTACTTCAATGATCTCATGATGCGAACTATTCGTGAAAGCTCTCGATATCAGCTAAAACAACCGATTTAGGCATAACGCACAGTTAAGGTCATCCCCTCTTAGGAATAGATCTACCAAATAATGATCCCCACTCTACGGTGCTAACAGTGGGGTGTGAGGCAGAATCACACAGGACGTGATAACGAGCCATGGAACAATTTTCGCTAGCCGCTAGATCTACTTAAGATCAAACACGCCTTAACCGTACGCTATGCACGATCAAGATTGACGTAAAACAGCCGATAAAACATAACTTATCATTTAAAGTGCAGATTAAATCAGTTTAGATTAACAAACGATAGGTTAACAAAGATATAAGGCCGATCTGGATCAATCCCAATCAGGTGGAGTGATATTGCTGTAATTAAATAAACAATAGAAGCAATAAGCAATATCGATAACTTAATGAATCTATCCGAAGGAATGCCACCCTTAGATAGAGCTGATAACTTAACCTTAATCTAGTTCATGTAGTGGAGGTCGACTGGATCGATGCAGCTATACTTAAACTAGATAATAGTCGATAACTAACTCATACTAGAGTCACAGTGAAGGTCGACCGGATCGATGTAGCTGTACGAACAGAGGTATAAGTCATAACGGTACTTATAGACAAGTAGTGGAGGTCGACTGGATTGATGCAGCCATACTTGCTGAAGAACTCACCGAGATCTACTCTACTCCTCCTAAGGGGTGGCCGGAGCCAAAAAAGTAAATAACTAGTATTTGATTAATTGTGTGTCCTTTACAATAGCCGGGGTTTGATATTTATACCCAGGACCTACGCATAACTCCTATCTAAGCATGACTCATCATAATTTTTTGGCCCTAAGAGAAAACATTCCTAATTTAAGATAACTTGGACTCTAATATTTCCCCTTTTGTAGAGTCCATTATGTCTCGTCCTGGCACCGATCGTAGCCTTTATCATTATCTACCAGCGTTGCCCGAAGAAAGTCGATTCCAGCGCTGCACTTGAATCAGCTTATTCCGATCTGCACACAATCGATTCCCTGTTGACATGATCCTGGGGGCTTTCGAGTTCCTGTGACTCTTCTTCCAAATTTTGATGTAAACACAACTAGTAGAAGGAGGAAAAGGAGTTGGAAAAGACTTTGGCTAGAGTGACCTTTATGGTACCCTCTAGGGCTGACCTTCGCTGGGTCACCCGCAGCCCCCTCAACGGAGAGTAGGACTTGAACGAGTCCAAACTTCCGTAAAACAAATATCGTGTCTTAATTTGCATTTCATTTGATATTTGTGTTGCTCTAGCTTTTGTGCAGGCTCTCTGTGTATATTGTCATCTCTAGTAGGTGCTTGCAGTTTGGTTTGAAGATAGAAATCTAAAGGAGCAAGTTTGGGGCTGCTCTGCAGAAATCGTGCATACCGGACACGTCTAGTATACATACCGGACACGTTCGATATTTCGTACTTGTGCTAAAAATATTTATTCTCTGTTCTAACTTTATGTTGTAGGGTTGTAGCTTCTAGATATATTCTTTATACCTTGCTTACTCTGTGGTTAACTTGTGAGGGGTGGTATTACTCTTAATTTGGAGTTCCCATTTTGGAAACTTCCTTTTCTAATTGTTTCCACATTTAAAGGTGTTAATTTTCAGAAATGCCTATTCACTCCCCCTCTAGACAGCATCATAGGTCCTTTCACTAGGACTGGGACAGTCCTGGCATGGGGGAAGTTGACGGCTTCGCCAGCACCTTTGTCGTCGAACACTTGGTCATCCACGGTGGTGGAGACGCTGGAGAGGAGGTGCCTTCCACTCCAGCAACAGAGCCGAGCACCCCTGGGGCGATGCTGAGCACTCTGAGAGGGGTGCCGAGTACTCCAGAAGTGGTGCCGAGCGGTCCTGCAGTGGTGCCGACCACTCTAGGACGGGTGTCAAATGCTCCTGTAGCGGAGCCGAGAGGTCTTACAGTAGTGCTGACCACTCCAATACTAGTGCTGTGCACTCCTATAGTGGTGCCAACCACTCCAGGAGTGGTGACGAGCTATCCAGGAGTAGTGACGAGCACTGCAGCTGGGGTGTCGAGTACTCCAGGTGCTATGCTGACCACTCCGACAGAACATGGAACTCCATCGACGCTGATCGAGTTCGTCTCACCTCCAAGCGACATCATTGAGTTCGTGGATGCCTTCCATGACGGTGAGGAGGTACGGTTCCATGGGCTAGACGACACCATCAACGGCACAGGGCCCTCAGGCCTGGCGGGTCAGTTGCTCAATGACCCAGAGCTGCTTCTCGTCAGTGCAGAGGAACCACCCACATTCACGCTGTCCGAGCGCGATGCAAATTGGCGACGGGCGATGCTGGAGGAGATCAAGGCGATCAAAGAAAACGAGACTTGGGAGCTCATCGATCCACCTCTAGGATGCTGTCCTATCGGTCTGAAGTGGGTGTATAAGGTCAAGCAGGACGAGCGTGGCGCCATTGTCAAGCACAAGGCACGCCTCATCGCCCGAGGCTTTGTCCATAGCGAGGGCATCGACTTCGAGGAAGTCTTTGCGCCTATAGCGCGCATGGAGTTTGTCCGACTGCTTCTGGCTTTGGCAGCAGCGAAGGACTGACGCATCCATCATCTAGATGTAAAATCGGCTTTTCTCAACGATGAGCTGGTGGAGATGGTCTTCGTCAGGCAACCTCTAGGTTTCACCATCAAGGGAGTAGAGCACAGGATGCTCCGACTGCGCAAGGCGCTCTATGGGCTGCGGTAGGCCCGCGAGCATGGAACGCCAAGCTTGACGCCATGCTGGGTGAGCTTGGGTTCACGCAGTGCGCAATCGAGCACGCGCTCTACATGCGGCGATGAGGGAAGGAGGAGCTTGTCGTCGGCGTATATGTGGACGACTTGATCATCACCGGCGCACGTGCGGAGGACATCGACAGCTTCAAGCGCGAGATGGTGGCTTATTTTTGAATGAGCGATCTTAGCGTGCTCTCTTACTACCTTGGCATCAAGGTGAGACAGGGGAAGGAGGCACTCACGCTCGGTCAAAGCACGTGCGCCTCGAAGTTGTTGGAGCGGAGCGGTATGGTTGAGTGTAAGCCGTGCGTGACTCCGATAGAGTAGCGGCTGAAGCCGACGAAGACCAGTACCGTGGTGAAGATAGATGCAACATTCTATCGGAGCATCGTCGAAGGTTTACGCTACCTAGTCCACATGAGACCGGACATTACGTTAGCCGTGGGCTACGTCAGCCGCTTCATGGAGGTTCCCCGAGATGATCATTGGACTACGGTAAAGCGGCTGCCGCGCTACGTGAAGGGGATGGTGGATCAGGGGATTGGCTTCCCCAAGACCGACGAAAGTATGCTACAGTTCACTGTGTTCAGCGATGCAGACATGGCGGGGGACATCGACGGACTACGGAGCACCTCTAGCGTGCTCGTTTTCCTCGGGTCGGCTCCAATCTCATGTCTGTCGCTGAAACAGAAGGTGGTGGCGCCGTCCACGTGCGAGGCAGAGTACGTGGCGACGGCCACAGCGGCGTGCCAAATTGTGTGGCTACGCTGGCTGCTGGGTGAGCTAACCAGTGTGGAAGCTCACCCACCAGCACTGATGGTGGACAACCAGCCCACCATCGCTCTCGCGAAGAATCCGGTTCTCCACGACCAGAGCAAGCACATCGACGTCAAGTTTCACTTCATCAGGGACTGTATCGATGGAGGGCAAATCGTCATCGAAACTGATCGGCAACACGCGGACGTCATCATCAAGCCGCTCGGCTGTCTTCGGTTCACGGAGCTGAAGAAGATGATCGACATGGAGGGGTTCTAGGATTAGCAGCAGGATTTGGGAAAGAATTGTTAAGTAATCTGCTGCTATCCTGTGTGAACGTGCGGCAGGGGGCAGTCGACGAAAGGGCTTCCTGCTGCTGCACTATAGCCGCTGCAGGGACAAGCGTCGAATGGCTCCCCTGCCACACTGTAGCTACAGTAGGGGTAGACGCCAAAGTCAGTCCTACTATCACATCTAGTCTCTGTAGCAGTATGATAGCCTGACATGTCTGTACACTAAGAATAGATTGGTAGAGTTGTATATAGCTTTTCACTGTAACTCAGTAGAGAGAGAGAGTTCAATTTTATCATCTCCTCTGCGGAGCTCCGGCCAACGCTGGTGCTTGTGCTGTGTGTGCGCGCGCTCTGTTCTCTCTCCCTTCTTCTACCTCTAGTCATACAACATGTTCGCTTGTTGGTTTCAGCCAGGGCTTATCAGCCAGCCAACAGTATTTTTCTAAAACAAAAAATCAGCATCCGCCGAACTTATTAGTCCAGAAACCGACTAGCGAACAAATTTATTTATACTGTGTGGTCGACCACGCCGAGGAATGGTCGGCTCACCCGTTCGGGGGCCAACATAAACAAAAGGACATGAACACAGCTAAGTTCGATCAGTTCCAAGAAAAGCAAAAATGGAAACAACTAAGGAGTACTTCAAGAGCTGATCCAGACCATCAAAAAGACGAACTACCCTCGATCAGTTCGAAGAACAAGAATGCAGAGAAAGAACGACGAAATAATCCTTGAAGAACCTCCAGTTCCATACCGCCCCACAGGAGGCCTCAACACCGTCCCATCCAAGCTTGATCACGCGTGTCTACTGCGATGACGACGCCTCCGGTAGTATTTCGTCGTCCGCCGGAAGCGGCAACACCCCCGCCAAATCCGGCGTCGAGGTCCGCGGCAACTGCGTCTGCGCTAGCGGTGGCGCCGATGCTGATGACGACGCCTCCGCTAGTGTCTCGTCGTGCGCCGGAAGCAGCAGCGCCTTCTCCAAGTCCAAATCCGGCGTCGCCGACGTCCGTGGCAACTGCTATAGCGCTGGCTCCAATGCTGACGGTGAAGGCGCTGGAGACGATGGCGGTGGCTGCTTCCACGGCAGCACGGGATAGGGACTCTTGCGGGCACGCCATCACCTCCGCAGTGAGAAGCCATTGGTCGATGTCCCTCTCGCACCTGGCGCTGCCGCCGCAGTGGAACGCGTGGTCGCAGGAGAGCGTGCGGACCTTCTCGCCGGCCTCCATGCTGTCTTGGCACATGGTACAAGTGTAGTTCAGCGTCGCGTCAGGGTGGTGACGCCGCCGAGCGTGAAGAGGCGCATCCGTCGCCATGGGCACCACATGATAATGAAGACGACGCACACGGCCACAGCGACGACGGGAAAGAAGACGACGAGCACGGCGCTCCAATAGTCGTCGGGGTCGGCCATCGGTCCTTCGCTCCCCTGAATCTTTCGCCTTCTCCTCTCGATGGCTGCTCTCTCTTGCTCTTGCTCTGGCTTTCTCGCTCGCTCTCCCACATCGTTCTTTGGATTGTATTGTGCTCGTTTGAGAGTGAAAGGCTGGCCAAATTGGCGAGGCGGCACGGCTAATGCTCAACGCGGAACTGCTGATAAGTCGGTTGGTCAGTTTGTTACAAGGTGGGACCCGCGGTTAGATTCCCTACGGCGGCAGTTCGAACTGGAGTAGCAAGGGCGGAGGGGGCTGGAGATGGAATGCTAGCAGATTCCCAAGTTTGGTTTGCGAAATCTTTAGAAGTTGGATGTTTCATACAGAGCTCATTGACATTGGTGAAGCCATTAGTAACGGCAAGGCAATGTGCATGGACTACTCTGAACGCAGGCCGACGAATACAGCAAGTCGAAGGCAACAAGGCAATTGATGGGCCGAGTCATTCGAAGGAGCCTAGGCCCAGAAGGAATTCCGAACCTTTTTATGGCCGATCGCCCCAAGTTGTCGGAACTGTTACAGCCATTGGTGGTGCCTGGCAGAGCTTGAAAAATCATTTCTCTTAGGTTTGGTAGAAGGCCTGCCGACCTAAGTGGTTTCAATTTCGTGTTGGTGGTTGTGGACATCATCTCTAAATATACAACCATTTTCTCATACTGAAGCGTCCTTTATACGACCATTGTGGGGGTGGATCTACAGTTGTGCCAAGGTATTTCAATTCTGGACACACCTAACATTTCTGAAGAAAAAGAATAGTAGTTAGTAAGCATATACACATTTATAATATAGTTAACCCTCGGCATTATTGTCTCTGTCTTATGTTCATCCAAACACAGAAAACACGCCCATGCGGACACATGGGCCCATCCCCACCCATAGCCCCCGAACCACCCTAATACCACCTTCTTAACTCGACACCGAGCAGCGTGACTTAGAGTTGAGCAGAACTCGGAACCACCAAATCAGCCACCGGGAACCTTAGTAGCGATGTCAAATCCCGCCACGGCGCCACCCGCCGTCCGCTTGTCCGGCCTGTCCCCCCCCCCCCCAATCCGCCTATCCCCGCCCACCCGCCCACCATCTACAGAATATACCACCAACGTTGTGCCTATAAGCTCCATCATCGCCGCCTCACCCTCTTCCACCGGCACAACCACCCCAGATGGCATCATCGGCCCTTCTTCACTAACTCTTTCTAACCCTTTCGTCTCATCCGAGGGAGCTGCACCCTCCAGGAATCTAGGGCCAAGCTTCTCCTACACACCTCCTCCACCACCCAACTCTAGTAGTCCTCAACTCGTTTGAGTTTATACTAGAAACACTTGTTTTTTTACCTTTCCTCTAGCCCACGACGTTGCGATGGTCGATGTGACGCTATTCAAGGTTGTGTGGAGAAGGGCCGAGTAGTTCAAGACACCCCTTCTCGACCTCCCATCCACACTTCCACAACAACACAAGTACATCTCCCTGGCACTTCAAGCCTTCCACTACAAAACCAATAGATGATGTGTGTCCGTCTTGTCTACGACCACTGCATCACAGCGTGTTTCTACCCCACCTGTTGTTTCTCCTATCTTTGCTCGGGCCATCAGGGCCATGACTGCAGGTGTAGGTGCACTGCACTTTGTTCCGGCAACCAAGCCAGACCATCGCCACATGGTAAGCGTCGAGTGGCCACTGCACTTGCAATCGGAGTTTTTTGAGGAGATCACCGAGGGATGATATATGTCCCTACCTAAATTTTTATTATCACAGATGCTGGCGGAATCGAGAATGGTAGTTAAAAAGTTGGGTTAGAAGGCAAGGAAGAGGAGAGAAGAACACGAACACCAACAACATATGCAAAGAGAAACAACCACCACAACATACACAGAGGAACAAACATAGCTACAAAGTTAAGGCATGAGCTCCCGCGACTGGGGTTGGTTGTTAATCACTGAGTAATGCACCACCAAGCCGCAAAACTTCGATGAACTCCATTCCGCATGCGACCATAATAACACTGAGTCAAGATTGGCAGGCGATGATAGTACATTATCTATGGGGCACATCTAGGATCCAATTGTCATCTCGTGACACCCCTAGAGGGGAGGAAGCCAAGGATCGACGACTGGAGAATGAGGAGATCCAAGAGAGGGGATCATGTTCTCGCTAATCCGGCATATGGTGAGATGATGCAATTAAAGATCATGGAGGACATCAAGGCAAAAATGATGTGGCAGTAGACACCATCCAACAAACAACTTGTGTGACCATATAGAAGTGGTAGCGAATGGACCTTGTAGAAAGGTTGTGTCAAAATTTGAGACGGTCCTTCATGGTGACACCTACATGTAGGTCGTGACATCATCGTCACCAACGCTGCCCGAAAGAACAGGGGCACCCCACATGCTTGTCTCTCTGCAGCATCTCTTTTTTCCCCAATATCAAATCTCTCCCAAATCTCTCAGTTTGTCCCTGCTATGGCCAGATCCTCGCTTCTGGTGGCTAGATCCATGTGCGTCGGGAGAGGATCTATGGAAGGCGACAGTTGCTCAATGCGGCTAGCAGTTCCTGGCTGGCTCATGCTGCTACCAACCACGGTGGCGGTGGCTGTGCTCGAGGTTACAATCGTGCGGCGCAGGGCACGGGTGAAAGTTGGTCCCCTGCGTCAACCCCCTTCACGTCGCCGCGACGGTCGAAAGCCCCCACCTCAACGAGCTCTCAAATCAAATGTGTGCTCCATGTTGGGCTGCCGCACCATGCTTGCTTCGCTCTCGCGCGTGAGGTGGTTGCTAGAATGATGCGGGGCGACGACATGCACCCCGACTACCATAGCTCTCGAGCGCTGGTCCTCAAGTGCTGCTAGGAGGGGTGGTTTCAAGTGGTTGATGCCCTCCACAGTCGAGTCACAGTGCCACAACATGTTCCTAGCCATGGATGGTTGGAGGCAGGCCCGTCCCATGGGGGAGGGCAGGCAGTGCGACGCCCGGGGGCCCATGAGTATACGTATATGTAGTACATGTATTTGGCTCCATACGGTCACGTCCAGTTCAGTCTGCGGCTTTGCGCGGCAACCCTTTCCTATTCGCGACTCCGCGTCAAAGCATGCGTGCTGTTGCGCCGCGGCGGCTGTTCCGGCGTTCCCAAATCCTGAAATCCTGATTTCCGTAATCTGGAATCCCGTGATCCCAGCAGGCGCCCACTAACCCAGCTGCGCTGCAGTCCCTTCATCCCTGTCCCCGACTCTTTGCGGTAAGTGATTATGGTTTCAGTTCATCAATATTTATTGTTTGTTCGATCTGAAAACTTCAGTTTCTTTTTTACCTTGCAATCCAATACATACAAGCATCAAGCGATAGTGCAGCGAATTGTTGATCTATTAGTTTAATTATTTAATTCATCAAGGAACTTATGGACATGCCACAGGCAGCAGGCTGCCCATAATTTGTTTTAAATTTTAAGTCATTTCATGGATTTCACCGTTCTTTAAGCTTCTTTGATGTATTGTCGTTTTTTAACAAACTATATTTTGCGAGTTAACTCTTATTACCAGTAGTACTATATAGTTCAATCTCGTGATATTAAAATATTAGATTGTCGGGACTTCATTGTCTTGTTTGTCCAAGGGCCCTAGAAATTGTTGGGACGGCCCTGGTTGGAGGCCAAGCTCGGGATGTGCCCGCTCAACAACCTCGTGGACACCATCTGGAGCACGCTCATGGCCAGACTCCACGCGCGCAACGAGCACCTGCAGACCCACGCGCCGACATGCAGGTAGATGCTACCTCGACCTTGAGGGGGGTGCTAATGCCATCATGCATTGGTGTCCTCAGGAGGCGTTCAACGAAGGCTGTTGTGCGCCGCCATGGCGAAGGTCCTAGAGTGGCAGATTCGAGTGCTCATCCACAACCTCCCTTGGTGTCATGCCCCACTGATCTGCTAGCCCGGTCTAGGGCTCAAGCAATGGCAATGTCGTCCCCATGCCCACCACACTACAATGTCGTGTCTTGAGTTCGTCCTGATTTGAGAAGGTGTTCCTATAGACTATAGTCTAGGGGTTTGGGGGATCCTTGGGTGAAAAGTGTGTCTAACCTATCATTGCAGTTTTGACGATGAAGCTCTGGGACGTAGTTACCAAATTTATATAATAAAATAATAACATTTATAATACTAAATAAATATGATTATATTCTTTATTAATTATATTTTCATAGCATAGCTATTTGATGTTATAAATCTTTGAAATTTTCTCTATAATTTTTGTTAAACTTGAGATGTTTTGACTCTTCAAGAAAGTTGAAATAACTTATAATTTGAAATGGAGGGAATAATATGATTTACATAGACTGACTCAAACTTGAGCTAATTTGACTGGTACGGATCCCATATTTGCATTCTTTTATGGATGGAAGGAGTATACTCCCTCTGTTCTGAAAATTAAAGTCGTTTTAGGGGATTGGAGTTTTTGCACAAATGAAGTTGTTTTAGCTCGTGTAACTATCTTTTGGACGCGAATGCCCCTCGACTCCTTTTCCTGCTCGCCTCCCCCATTAATAGCGACCCTTCGGTAGGGGTCCCCTCGCTCCCCATTCCGCTCTGCCATGCAAAATTCATGGGTCCAGCAAAAAACCACTCTAGCTATGAACATTTGTTGTTTGAAAGATATCCGTAACCATATTTAATAAGGGTAGACAGGAAAAAATTAACCTTAATTAATCACTCCTTGGTATGCTAAATCATGTTTAAAATGACCTGAATTACCAGTATCAAGGGAGTATTGTTGGGTCTATATGTGGTGGTTTTTTTAATGTGACTGTCTAACAGATTGGTAGCCTTTGTTTAGCTGTCGGCATGCTTATTGAGTTGTTTTTAGCTCAATATTTTCTATCTCACATATATATACGGTTTCTGGTGCGGTTTTCCCTTAAATGCTAGATCAATCTTATTTAATAAACAAACATTGTTAATAAAATCAAAAGGATACGAAGAACTTTTTTTTTAGTTTTTGTCCCATCGAGAACTTAAAACTAATAAATTTGAACGGTTTCAAATTAAATTAGAAAAGTATAAAGAACACTGAAGAAGCACCAGCTGAACCAATCCCCTTGGCCATCATCCCACCAAGCCCATCCAACAGTGGTGCTGCCCCCCATCTTTTTCCAGGGAGATCCTTGTGGGCATTGCAGAGGGCTTCCTGCAAATTGAGCCAGAGAGTGTCTCGGCTGCTCTTCTTAAAAAGGATGACTTAAATGAGTACCAAGCAAGAAGTGGTTCTTAGTGTACTTGTCTCATGGACAGTACAGCTTTTGTCTTTAGTCTTTCAGTTGCTTTACTCCTACCCCCAGTAAATGTCCTGGGTGAATAAGAACTTGTACTGCACTATCTGGTGTTCTGATACCTTTTGGAGCTTCTTAGTATGTAATCATGAACCTCTTTATCCTATCAAATGTCTAAGTTATAGTTTAGTTTACTTTGCTGTTGTTCTCTGTACTCAGCTCATTTCTTTTTATTTCTGTCCTATGTTTACTCTGAACTTTTTGTATCTGTGGCTCATGAATAATTCCTTAATGTTCTGGTTTGGCATGTGGATGACCAAACATTTCCCTTTGAACCTCACCTGTGTTAATGGATCGAAATAGATCCACAAAGATCTTAGTTTGGAATGCCAGGGGGATCAATTCACAAGAAAAATGGGATGCAATTAGGGATAAAATTAGTGAAAGTGCCTGCCAGATTCTTTATATTCAGGAAACAAAAAGAGAACTCTTTGATAGCATGTACATTAAAATATTCTGCCCAAGAAATCTCAACAAGTTTGCCTTTGCTCCATCTATTGGTGCCTCAGGAGGGCTACTCACTGTTTGGAACAGCAACCTATTTGAGGGGACAGTGGTACAGTCTAACTCATGTGCTATTACAGTTAAATTTTTTGCAGGCAAGACAACAAGAACTTTCATGTCACTAATATCTATGGTCCCTCTAACTCCTCCTAGAAATTGGGTTTTGTTACTTGGCTGATGAATCTTGACAGCTGAGTTTGAAGACTGGGTGATTGCTGGTGACTTCAATCTCATCAGGCATCCAGAAAATAGAAATAAACCTGGAGGGGACCTGACAGAGAAGAATATGTTCAATCAACTAATATCAGACTTGGATCGCATTGAAGTCCCATTCGGTGGCAGAAATTGTACCTGGAGCAATATGCAGAGTGACCCCCTTCTGGTCAAGCTAGACTTGGTATTCACAACCCCCAGCTGGACCCTCTCTTATCCTGCTACCTATGTTCAACCTCTATCCAGGCCTGTGTCAGATCATATCCCATATGTTATTCAAATTGGCAACAACATACCTAAATCAAATACCTTTAGGTTTGAGAACTTTTGGGTTGATCATCCAGCCTTTCTGACACTGTCAATCTTCACTGGAATAACTCTGCTTATTTTGCAAATGCTGCCAGAAACTTGTCAGATAAATTAAAACAAGTCAGGATTGGGCTCAGAAAATGGAGCAGAAATATATCAAACTGAGCAAGTTAATCTATAATTGTAATTGGGTCTTACAGTTGATGGATGGACTTGAAGATCAAAGAGCTTTGTCTGAGCTGGAGGTAGCCTTCAGAGGGTTAGTTAAAAATCACTTGGCTTCCCTGCTTGAATCCAAGAGGATTTATTGGAAACAGAGAAATACAATTAGATGGGTGAACTTGGGAGACGAAAACACCCACTTTTTTCACACAATGGCCACTATATCACACAAGAGAAACTTCATAGTTACTCTGACCAAGCCTGATGGTACTACCGTCTCTGATCATGATAAAAAAGCCAGCCTGTTGTGGTCCTCTTACAAAGACAGACTTGGAGTTAGTGAGTTTTCAGGCATTTCCTATGATTTAAACTCCCTGCTGAGTTCACAGAATCTGGAAGATGATGACTTTACTCAAGAAGAAATTGATGTGGTGATCAAAAGCCTGCCCAATATCCATGCTCCAGGCCTTGATGGCTTCAATGGTCTGTTCATCAAAAAGTGTTGGAACATTATTAAAGATGACTTCATCAGACTTTTTCAGAATTTCTCCTCCCATAATATTGATCTGAGAAGTATTAATTCATCCATAATAGCCCTGATTCCAAAGAAAGATAATCCTGAGTGAGTAGATGATTACAGACCCATATCACTCCTCAACTACTCACTCAAATGCATCACAAAGATCCTCTCAACAAGGTTGCAATGTGTTATCCTACAACTTGTACATCCCAACCAGTATGGTTTCATCAAAGGAAGAACAATACAAGATTGTTTGGCTTGGGCATCCCAATTTCTATACTTATTCCATAAATCCAGGAAGGAAATCATCATCCTCAAATTGGATTTTGAAAACACATTTGACAAGCTAGAGCATCCTATCATTCTAGAAGTTATGAAGCACAAAGGTTTCTCAAACAAATGGATAAACTGGATTGACAACATCGTAAGTACAGGCTCCTCATCAGTTCTTCTAAATGGCATTCCTAGCAAACCCTTTAACTATAAGAGAGGGGTTAGACAGAGTGACCCCCTCTCCCCTCTATTGTTTGTGCTGGCTGCAGACCTACTCCAGACAATTTTTAATAAAGTCTGGGTCAACGGAATACTGAAACATCCTCTCAGTGACAGTTTTGGAGGTGATTATCCAATCTTGCAATATTCTGATGACACACTCCTCATCCTCCCTGCGGAAGCTAGAACTCTTTTCAATCTGACAGGACTCTTGAGATCTTCCTCTGACTCCACAGGACTACATGTCAACTTCAACAAATCCTTTTTGGTACCCATCAATATCTCTGAATCTAGAGCTTTGCATCTTGCTAGTACCTTTGGTTGCAAAGTGGGCAGCATGCCTTTCACCTACTTGGGACTTCCTTTGGGCACCACCAAACCCACTCTACATGAATTTGTCCCTCTGCTGACTAGAATTGAAAAAAGACTTTGTGGCATCAACAGTGGTAGACTAATTCTGGTGAATTCTGTGTTTTCTGCTCTGCCAACCTTCTACATGTGCAGTTTAAACATTCCCCCTCAAGTTATCAAACAGATTGATGTGTATAGAAAACACACCCTCTAGAGCAATGGTGACATTAACAGAAAAAGGAACTTGCCTAGTAGCATGTGAAACAACCTATAAACCAAAAGATCAAGGTGGATTGGGCATTATTGACATGGAAAATCAAAATAATGCTCTCCTCATGAAGTATCTAGACAAATTCTATAACAGAGCTGATGTTCCTTGGGTCTCTCTAACCTGGACAAAGTTTTATGCTACCACCCAAACACCACCTCAGTCTAGAAGTCCAGTGGGGTCCTTCTGATGGAAAGACATCATCAAGCTCTTTAACAAATTCCAGAAAATTGCTAACTGCAATCCAAACAGTGGCAACACAGTCCTCTTCTGGTCAGATACTTGGAAAGACCAAGCATTCAAGGATATATATATCCACAGCTATACTCCTTCACTAAGAAGCTCAAATGCTCTATAAGATACTTCCTGGATCAAGAAGTAAACAGAATTTTTAGCCTGCCACTCTCACTGGAAGCATCAGAACAGCTAGAGGAAATCCAGAACAAAATACAAGAAAGAGATTGGTATGAGAACCTAGATGATGTTTGGAGCTATAATTGGGGCAATCAAGATACAACAGTAAGAAAGCATATATTACCCTAATTGGCAACACTGAAGCTTCCCCTCTCTTTCCTTGGCTGGGCCACAAGCAACCTAGGCAAACATAATTTTTTCATTCGGCTACTCACCAGGGACACATTGAACTCAAGAAATCTATTGAGAAGGAAAAGCATGGAACTTGATGACTACAAATGCGTCCTATGCAATGTAAATCATGAAGAAACTAGCTTCCACCAATTTTTTGAACATGCATTCAGTCAAACTTGTTGGAATACCATTGTCGGGTATCGGTATTAGGGATACCCGAAGAAGGGATCTGAGAACCGCGGACGACAACTCACTTAGATAATCAAGGATGTATTTTAGTCTCGACCGACCCTGAAGGGACGGTCTCCGCCTCGCCCGACCCTGAGGGCATGTGCCCCGTGTCACCCGACCCTGAGGGTACGGGAGCCATCTCGACCGACCCTGAGGGCATGGGCTCCGTCTCGCCCGACCCCTCAGGCACAGGTCCCATCTCGCTCGACCCCGAGAGTACGGGAGCCGTCTCGCCCAACCCTAAGGGCATGGGCTCTATCTCGCCCGACCCCTGGGGCGCGGGCTCTATCTCACCCGACGGGGATCCATACCACCTCCAACCACTACGGGTCTAAGGGTACGACCCTAGGGTCAAACTTCTGACACCGGGAGGGAAACATGCACATCTCGACGTGACCTGTGGCCACAACAGGCCACGTTCGGGGGTTCACATCGCCAACAATGATGTGTGCGTGGTCGCTGTGTTCCTAATCCCCGTACGACCGCTGACAGGCACGTCGGTTCACCACGCCGTCCGCTAAGACGGGATGGGATGCCATGACCAGCTGATGACGTCGAGGCATGGCACCAGTGATGAACAGGAGCCAGACGCGGAGCCGTCCCCGTCACCATCTACAGCGTCGGCAGGACCCGCATGAAGGAGAAGAAGGACGCGGCGAAACTGGAGGCCTTCTTCTCCCTCACTTTTCCCCTTTTCTCTCTCTTTTGTCTCTCTTAACCTGCGCCTTCCCCTTCACCTATAAAAGGGGAAGTAGGACGCCCCATGAGAGGCACGAGCACACGGTTGAACGTGCTTAACAAGACTCAACTCCGTTTGATCCTTTCACCAGAGACTTGGGATCATCTCCCTCTCTCGTCTGTTTGTAACTCCTACTAAAAAATAGTGCTGGTAACACGAGCAGCAGCAGACTAGATGTAGGGATATTCCGTCCGAACCAGTATAAATCCTTGTGTCCTCCGAGCACACCATCCGGACCAGACGCGCAGATACAAATTTACTAGCTGATGGTACGAAACACCAATAATTGGCACGTCAGGTAGGGGCTTTTTGCGTGTGTCGACGTCCACATCAGGCCTCGGATGGCTAGTCACAACGTCAGCTGGGTCCCGGACACGCACGTGCGCTTCGGGAGCCTGGACTTCATCATCACGACGGAGGGAGAGTTGGCGTAGGCTCCCCCCGCCGTCTAGCCTCTCCACTCCGCCGGCCTCGACGCGATCGTCGAGGCGCTTGAGGAGCTATTGCCGCACGCGCCGGAGGCCCATGTCCCCGGGAGCGACCGACTCCTCGGCTTATATTACGGGAGGCTAGAGTGCCAGCTCGACGCCTGCCTGGGACCCCGACCGTCTCGGGAGGACCTACGCTACCTCACCTTCTCGTTGGCCAACGTCATGACGTAGCTTACCGGAGGGGAATCGCTCTCCCCGGAATACCTCATCTGGAGTGCCCCGGTAGCGTTCCCGTTCGGTCTACACAATGCTACAGGGACCGTTGGCCACCCTGTGGCACAGTGCATGCACCCATCCCCTACGAACGACGAGTTCATGGGGATGACCGAATACGTCGTGGAATCTTTCTATGACCTTCTCGCAGAAGATTCAGAGTTGCTCTCCGACTCTGACTCTAGCAGGGGGAGCCATCACCCCTCGCGAGAATGTTTTATGGCAGGTACCCCTGTGGGACGCGTCGAAAGCATCTACGAGGAAGGGGCTACCCCACCAAACGACCTCGATGATGAGGTCAAGGAAGATGCAGGGGCCCTTCCTCGCATGCGGGTGGAACAGCTAACGACACAGCACTAGGAGCACAACTCCAACTTGAGTAGGAGCATGCAGAGCTTGAGCAAGAGATCGAGCGTCATGGAGACGGTAGGCGTGCATGCGCCATGGCCCACGACGTGAACCGGAGGATCATCGAAGATGATGGAGCCCTCCCACACTTCGCTCAGGCAAGCCAGAACATCACTGCCGTAGTGGCCTTGCTCCAAGGGCTCCCAGAGCCCACGACACCCGAGGATCATCGGGCCCATTGCGAGATCTGCACATTGCTCGAGCGTGCAGCGGTGCAGCAGGTGGAGAGCTCGCTGTCTCATCGACGTGAGCTCGATGCTAGTCAGCTCACCGTCCCAAGGGCAAGGCGAAGCAGGACGAGGATGCCAGCAAAGGTGCCTCCAACCGCCCTAACAAGAAGAAGAACAAACAGTGGCATGAGGGCTCGCTCATGGCTGCTGCCGACCACAAGGGGGGTCGGAAGCCTGCCAAGGGTACCTAGACCACTTCGAGAAGCTGCTCGAAGGGCCATGCTCGAACCATGCCTTCCCCATCAAGTGCCTATACAAAGACTACGCCCTCATGAAGCGGTTCCTGTCCGATGGCTCCAATAAGGGGGAGCATAGGAAGGAGCCCAAGCTAGCGACAGACGATGTCGTGGGGAAGGACGGTGACTTTCCGACGCCAGATGTCTGCCTCATGATCTTTGGGGGGTCAGTGGCCTATGACTCCAAATGTCGCCAGAAGCTTGCACGTCGCGAGGTCTATGCGGCCGAGCCAGCCACGCCTTCTTTCCTCCGATGGTTGGAGTCTGCCATCACCTTTGATTGGACCGACCACCTAGAAAGCGTCCCGTAGCTGGGAAGATACCCGCTCATAGTCGACCCGATCGTTGGCACGAAGCGACTCACCAAGGTGCTAATGGATGGAGGTAGCGGCCTCAACATCATGTACACTGAGACTCTCGATGCCATGGGCATCGACTGATCACACATTCGGTCAACCAGGGCACCTTTCCATAGCATCGTGCCTAAAAAGCACACCGTGCCGCTTGGGCAGATCGATTTGTCCATCACCTTCAGGAATCCGACCAATTACAAGACAGAGACCCTTACCTTCAAGGTGGTCGGGTTTCCTCGGGACCTACCACGTCGTTCTGTGACGTCCATGCTACACAAAGTTCATGGCCGTTCCCAACTACACCTATCTGAAGTTGAAGATGTCGGGTCCGCATGGGGTCATCACCATTGGCACCTCCTTCCAGCGCGCCTACAAGTGCGAGGTCGAGTGCTACGAACACACCGCGGCGATTGTCGCCTTCAAAGAGCTCACGACCATCTGGGAGGAGATTGTTGAAGAAGCACCTGATCCCAAGTGGTCGACTGGGTCTTTCGAGCCCGTGGAGGGCGCCAAGGAGGTCCTCATAGACCCTAGCAGCTCCGAGGGCAAAGTGGTGCACATCGGCACCACGCTTTCCTCCAAATAGGAAAGGGACATCTTTGTGTGGAGACCCTCGGACATGCTAGGCATTCCGAGAGAAATCACCGAGCATGCCTTGAAGATCAGGCCAGGCTCCAAGCCAGTGAAGCAGCGCCTGTGTCGCTTCGATGAGGAGAAGCGTAGGGCCATCGATGAGGAGATTGCAAAGCTTTTGGCAACCGGATTCATCAAGAAAGTGTATCACCCTAAGTGGTTAGCCAATCTCGTTCTTGTGAGAAAAAAGAGTGGGAAATAGAGAATGTGTGTTGATTACACGGGTCTCAACAAAGCATGTCCAAAGGATCCGTTTCCTTTGTCGTGCATAGACCAAGTAGTGGACTCGACCTCAGGGTGCGAAATCTTTTGCTTCCTTGATGCGTACTCCGATTACCATCAAATCATGATGAAAGAGTCCGACCAGCTCACGACGTCTTTCATCACCCCATTTAGATCGTTCTACTATGTCACAATGCCGTTTAGTTTAAAAAACATGGGGGCTACATATCAGCGTTGTATGCTCAAGTGTTTCAGGGACCTCATCAGGCAAACCATTGAGGCCTACATAGACGACATCATGGTCAAGTCCAAATAGGCTGACCAGCTTGTTGTTGACCTAGAGAAGACCTTCACAAAACTTCGAGCAAACAACATCAAGCTCAACCCCAAGAAATGAGTTTTTGGGGTCCCGAGGGGTTTGCTACTAGGCTTTATCATCTCCAAGCACGGCATCGAAGCCAACTCAGAGAAGATCTTGACCATCACAAGGATGGGCCCGATTTAGAACATAAAGGGGGTACAATAAGTTACAGGGTGCCTCACCGCGCTCATCCATTTTATCTCGTGCCTTGGCAAATAAGGTCTCCCCCTCTATCAGCTTTTGAAGAAAACCGACCATTTTGAATGGACGCCAAGGCCCAGGAGGCACTTGACAAGGTGAAGCATCTCCTGATGAAGGCCCTAATTCTGGTCCCCCCGACCGATGGGGAACCGCTTCTACTCTACATTGCAGCCACCAAACAAGTGGTCAGCGCTGCCCTGGTGGTAGAACAGGAAGAAGAGGGACACACCCTCAAGTTGCAACGTCCTGTATACTTCATTAGCGAAGTCTTGTCCGATTCTAAGACTCGCTACCCCTAAATCCAGAAGCTCTTCTACGCCATCCTGATCGCCAAGAGAAAGTTGCATCACTACTTCGAGTCACACACGGTGACAGTCGTGACATCCTTCCCTCTTGGTGAGGTCATCCAAAACCAGGATGCCACAGGAAGAATCATGAAGTGGGCACTTGAGTTGATGGGTCAGGGCATTTCGTATGCCCCTCGGATGGCCATTAAGTCCCAAGTGTTGGCCAATTTCATCATAGAATGGACCAAGATTCAAATGCCACTAGCAGCCATCGACCAAGGGTACTGAACGATGTACTTTGATGGATCGCTGAAGAAGAAAGGCGCTGGTGTGGGGCTGGTCTTTGTTTCACCCCTTAGGGTACGCATAAGGTACATGGTTCGCATCCATTTCCCTGCCTCCAACAATGTGGCCGAGTATGAGGCACTCATCAATGGCCAACGCATCACCTTCAAGGTGGGCATTTGATGGCTTGACGTCTGGGGTGACTCCTAGCTAGTCATCGACCAAGTCATGAAGAAGTCAAGCTGCCACAATGCCAAGATGGTTGCGTATTGCCGAGAGGTTTGCCAGTTGGAGTACAAGTTCGATGGTCTTGAGCTTAATCACATCCCAAGGCGGCTTAATGAAGCAGTCGACGCGCTGGAGAAAATGGCGTTCGACTGAGAGCCGATGTCGACGGGCATCTTTGCTAGCGATCAATACAAGCCCTCGGTCCGCTACAAGGAGCTGGAACAGACCGGTGACCGGCCACATGCCCTAGGCTCGGGGGCTAATTGACCCTTAGCCCCCCCTGACCTCAAGGTCATGGAGCTTGATGCAGACCCAATGGTAGAGCTCGAACCTCTAGCTGACTACAGGACGCCTTACCTCGACTACCTCCTCTATGAGGTGTTAGCGATAGATAGAACGGAGGCTCAGTGGCTCACACGTCATGCCAAGTCCCTCATCGTTATTGAGGGGGAGCTCAACAAGCGAAGCCACACCAAGATCCTACAGCGCTGCATCCCCATCGAATAAGGGAGCAGTTGCCGAGAGATATCCACGGTGGGATCTATGGACACCATGCCACACCTAGGACCCTGGTCAAAAATGTGTTCTGGCAGGGCTTCTACTGGCCAACCGCAGTAGCCAACGCTGAATAGATTTTGTGCACCTACGAATGGTGTCAATACTATGCTCGGTAGACCCACCTACCGGCCCAAGCACTCCGAACGATCCCCATCACGTGGTTGTTCGCAGTCTAGGGGCTCTGAAGCGACCCTGATTTCCATGAAGGGAAAACCACAGCGTCGAAGTGTAATAAGACCATTGTAGATCATATTACCCAAATTCCAATCGAATATCACATCCATACAACGATAATATCAGAGTACAAGTAGTGCGGAATTACATAAATTATTACATCGCCGCATTGGCGGAATCAAAAGTAGCATTTATTCAGAACAGCTTGAAGATAAGATTGCTAAACTTGAGCATAGGCACGAATCCCTCAACCGTCAAACTCCGCGGAGCTATACTCCTCAGCAGAACCTATGTACCAAAATTTATCAGTATGATTTGTACTAGCCACTTCCAACCCTATGAGCATTGCTTTGTGGAATTGGATGCAAGTTGGATATAGTCAAAAGAAACCTATAAGGCTGGAGTTTCCTATGCATTTAGCATATCATGTATATATAAAAGTATAGTCAAGTTTTAACACCATTCCCACACACATTCCACCCCATTCCCCTTCCAGAGCTAGGTTTCGATCCTAGGATCGATATACCACCATCACCACTCCATCACCATAACCATACCACCGCTCAGTCGACAGGCCAACTCCCTCTTGGCACTGTCTCAAGGCTCGTAGCCCCTGGCTACGACCGACACTCTCTCACTGGGGAAGAAGAGAAGGACTCATCTCTCTATCTAGTTTAAGCGAAACCCAGGAAAGGTCCATAGCCGACAAGTCGGCACATGTATTGATCGATCAACCATACACTCTGCAGAGGTTTTACATAACCACAAGATCCGCCTTCCTCGCTGACCGTTGTCAACTGGGCTGATTCTGGCCGCTTGCTAGCCTAGGATATGCCACTCTACCATTCAGCCCTGGTGAAGGGTCGAGATGGCGGACTAGAGGGGGGTTGAATAGTCTTTTCTAAAATTAGTCGCGTCGGCTAACCGAAACAAGTGCGGAATTATAACTATCGGTCTAGCCAAGACTACACCCCTCTATCTATGTTCTCTAGCACCTTGCAAAGATACTAATTATGCAACTAAGGTGCCGGGCTAGCTAGAGCTCTCCTAAACAACTCTAGGAGCAAGGTTACACAAACCTATGCCACTAGTACTTTAAGCGACAAGGGAGCTCCTACACATGCTAGTAAGCAAAAGCACAAAGCTAACTAAGCTCACTAGCAATGCTCAATAACAAGGCAACCAATGCCTAATTAGTGAGCGCAAATACTTAGCTACACAAACTAAGCAATGCGACTAACAAGGTTACTAAAACCAAATTAGCCACGCAAGGGAACTACTTCTATGCTACACAAGCAAGAAGGTAATTAGCAAGCTACACAAGCTATCTAATTACAAGAGTAACTACACAAGGTTAATATGTATAAAAGTAATTGCAAGCTTGTGTAATGGGGATGCAAACCAACGGGAAGAACAAGGTTGACACGATTATTTTTCTCCCAAGGTTCACGTGTTTGCCAACACGCTAGTCCCCGTTGTGTCGACCACTCACTTGGTGGTTCGGCGGCTAATTAGCATCACCCGCTAAGCCCACACGTCGGGCGCCGCAAGAACCTACCCCTTGAGTGAGGGTA
Organism: Miscanthus floridulus; assembly: GCF_019320115.1. NCBI lineage: Eukaryota > Viridiplantae > Streptophyta > Magnoliopsida > Poales > Poaceae > Miscanthus > Miscanthus floridulus. Next base: position 58,234,193 of record NC_089590.1, on the reverse strand, counting down.
GCTCAATGACACGCTTTACTAGAGTTGCTCTTCGCGGCTCCCGCGGGGCGAGCACAATGCCCCTCACAAGCACTTCTCCGGAGCACCGCACAAGCTTCTTGCGCGCTTCGACGGAGACCACCACCAAGCCATCTAGGAGGTGGCAACCTCCAAGAGTAACAAGAACCACCGGCTCGCAACTCGATCACCTAGTGCCACTCGATGCAACCTCACGATGCAATCGCACTAGAATCGCTCACTCACACAATCGGATGATCGCTATCAAGTATGTGTGTGATGGAGGGCTCCTAAGCACTCACAAGCATGGACACTAAGTCCCTTGAGGTGCTCCACACCAGCCATGGCCGAAGGCCACTTCTATTTATAGCCCCAAGGGCTAAACTAGCCGTTACCCCTTCACTGGGCAACGGTCGGGCCGACCGGACGCTCCGATCGCCCATAGACGGCCACGTGTCCTGGTTCCAACGGTTACTTGACTTGACTGGACGCAGCAGCTTTCAACTGACCAGATGCTGAACCCCCAGCATCCGGTCGTTTCCAGTAAGCTCCCGAGCATGACCGGATGCGTCCGGTCGAACGCGATCGGACGCAGCACCAGCGTCCGGTCACTCTCCAGCTACTGCGTCATCGTACGTCAGCCTAATCGGACGTAGCCAGCCAGCGTCTGGTGCTTTTAGACCCAGCGTCCGGTCAGTTGACCGATGCCAGCGTCTTTGCGACCAACTCGTTTTCACTTCTAACTTCTTCACCCTTGCTCCAATGTGCCAACCACAAGAATTTGCATCCGGCGCAATAGAAAATAGGCATTCCATTTTCCTGAAAGCGCCGAATGTGCCAACACCACCAAACACCACCAAGTGTACACCACCATGTGTATGTGTGTTAGCATTTTCACAATCATTTCCCAAAGGATGTTAGCCACTCAACTTGCCACGCCACTCGATCCTAGCGACAATGCAAAGTTAGATCACTCGAGTGGCACTAGATGACCGATATGCAAACAAGTTTGCCCCTCTTAATAGTACGGCCATCTATCCTAAACCCGGTCATAAACTTCTCTACACACCTATGACCGGTGAAATGAAATGCCCTAGGCTATACCTTTGCCTTGCGCATTCCATTCCATCTCCTCCAATGTTGATGCAACACATGCACCAACATAATCAACAATGATATGATTCATTTCATATCATCACATGATCATATTGGTTCATCGATCTTGACTTCACTTGCTCTTCACCGTTGCCATCATCCATCGGCGCCAAGTCTTGCTCAAGCTTCACCGCCACGCGGTCCATCACTCCAAAGCCTTTGACTTGCCCTTCACGCTTACAACCGGTCCATCAAGCCAAGTCTTGTCTTGATCTTCTCCACCTTGATCACATGACTCAATGTCATGTCTCATGTGCAATAAGCTCCTTCATCATCACATGTGTGAGCTTTGCAACATCTCCAAGCCATTTTCACCTCCATGGCATATGTTGCTCATACACATGTACCTGTGGACTAATCACTTGTGTATCTTACATAAACACAATTAGTCCACCTAAGTTGTCACTCAATTACCAAAACCAAATAAGGACCTTTCACCTGATACACCCCAAGTCTAGTCTGGGGTGGCTGAAACTGTGAGTCATGAGCCAGGTCCACAAGGTCTCCATGAAGTCTCGGAAGGGTGTGGGGGAAATCCTCTGTGCCCCGTACCTCCTTACACTGTCTGCTATCAACCTAGCAGTAGTGGCAATATCCTACCAAGTAGTCCGGCCATCCCGCACCATATAGGGCGAGTGGTACGTAAGGCTTCCTGGTGAATCTGAGTACTAGTAAGTCCTTAGGGGTGACCAAGCCAGAATGTCTTCATCAGGGTTTCCATTTATCGTGCCACCACAGCACCTCCATCCCGGGCTCCTTCCATCACAGGTTCACACCCAGGACCACCTCATATACTATTTACCCACCACAGGTATCCATTTCCAGGGGTGCCCAGGTAGCACCCCATGGCAAGACTTGCCCCAGGCTCATCGTATACTCCAACTTGGTCGACACAACCCTCACCCTCCACACACCTAAGTCACATACGCAGCACTCTTCCCATAGTCCAGATAACACCAATTTCCACCACGCATGTAGTATAAGCATAGTAGAAGTATAATTAATAAAATATATAGCAGTAAGCATGTGTCTAGCCTAATAGCAGGGTATGCAGGGGTAAGGTTGCGTCAAGGTAAAGGCCATCAAGAAAGTATACTACCATGCATGTCCTATCACAGTGTGATTACAACTATAAAGTAAAGCAATAGCAGTTCTATATTAGCCATGCATAATAGGTTCTACGAGATTAGGTGAGATGTGGCACCTTCAGTGTAGTCGTCTCCGTACTCCTCACGGTACTCACGATCCTCGTCCGTCTGGTTCTCCTCTGAGTTTGCATACGATCGAATTATAGTCACGTTTAGCGACGTCTATAGAATAGCACAAAGAAGCAATGAAAATTAAAAAGAGCCAAATGCACTCAAACATGGGTTCATTACGTAAAGCTCGATTTTAGATGAATTTTGGTCTTGGTTTCGTATTTTTCCGAGGTCGTATGAATTAGTTATGAATTTCTGAAGTTTAAATCATTTCTGAAAATGGAAAAGACCGAATTAATCCTGGGCTGACACGTGTCATGCTGTGACTGGTCCACATGGCACGCTAACATCATCATGACGTCATCGTCTCGGTTCTGGTACTGACAGGTGGGTTCCAGCTGACGTCATCATGACGTCAGCATGACGTCATCAGCGTCATCAGTCCGGCAGGTGGGACTAGGGCTTTCGGGTCACGGACAGGTGGGTCCGCCCAAAGTCAACGGCGAGTCAACAGTCAAAAGGTTAGTTCACTGACGTGTGGGGCCAGGGCTGCTGACGTCAGCAGCTGACATCACCGTGACGTCAGCATGATGTCACCTCGGCTGTGTTGCTACTGACATGTGGGTCCCGCATGACATCATCATGACGTCAGCTTCTGACGTGTGGGTCCAGAGTGTCTGTGCCACTGACATTTTGGGCCAGGTCAACGGTCAACGTTGATCGGTCAACGGTCAATACGGGCCGGATTCAAACTGGGCCTGGACAGGGCTGGATCTGGGCCGGGCTTGGCCCGCCACGTGGCATGCTGTGGCGCTGCCACGTCATGGCCTTGGGCCTTTACTGGGCTTTGTTTCCAGGCTATGGGCATGAGCGTGGCTCATGGTGGACCAAGAGATGCTGGTCCATGGACCGCAGACAGGTCTATGGTGGACCGAGTCCGCCGTCTTTTCCCTCGGCTCGGCCCACGTGCACCGAGCGCAGGGCTGTGCTGCTCAACTCACCCCTTCTCCTCTGTTTCTTCCACGACCGTGCTCCCACCGGCGGCGTGCCTCGTCGGTGAGCCTTGCCATAGGCGCTGGTGCCCAATTGAGGAGGGGAAAATCTCCGCCGAGCCTCAGCGTACACAGTGGTGGGATCTGTGTGGTGGATAGGGCTTTCTAGAGCGTCGGCCACGGTGGTCGGCGGCTTGGCGTGGCGGCGCTCGTCGGTGTGGCATGGTCAGGCTATGGTGGTGGCCAAGAGCATGTTTGGCGGGGCTTGTGAGTTTCCCGTGGCTCCAGCAAACAGGTCGGGCAAGTTAGGGAGGCACCAGGCGCTCCCAGCGGTACTGGCCACGGTGGTCTGGTGCTCGGGCTAGTGGTCTGGTGCTCGGGCCAAGGGGCTGCGGCTGACTATCGTTGACTTGGTCTACGCAGCTACCTTTCGGTCATCACGGGGATGCTCTACGGCTACGTTCTAGTCTAGCGAGGTGGTCGGGTGCGCCGGTGGTGGCTGCGCCATGGCGGCGGCGTCGTGAGCGTGGCGTGCGTGCTCGGCTATGGCGTCCGTGGGGCTTGGAGGGGTCTATAGCGTCCAAGGGCTCGGAGGTGGTCGTGACGTGCGTGTGAGTATGCTGTGCTTGTGTGCCTAGAGACCGGAGATGGCCTTGGCCTATGCGCTCATGGTATGGAGCGCCATGGCTGGAGTAGCAAGGTCCGGCGACGAGCAGGGGAAGAACCAGGGCTCACCATAGGTGTTGTGGAAGAGGGGATGGCGGTGCAGTGATGAGTTGCGGCCGTGTAGCTCTGGAAGCCGTGCAGTGCCGACCCGCGACCGTGATGACGACGACGGTGTCGCCCTCGGCTCCAGCGACTTTGGCAGCATGCGAGGGCTCTGATCCTCCTCCCATGATCTCCTTCTCGGTCCTCTACTCTCAGTGCGGTGCGGCTGCTGGGCCACCAAGCGGCGGCGGTGGCTGAGGGAGAGGCTAAGGCGCCGGGCGTGAGCGGCGTGCGGGCTGGCTTTATAGCCGAGCACCATGCTTCCATGGCGGACGGCGATCGATCAGTGGAGAGACGTGCGATGCATCCAACGGTGGCGTGAGGTTTCGTGGGCGCAGCACTAAGGAGACAGGGCCATGCCCTGAGCGTGACCCCCTGGCCCGCTCCTGCCAGGGCTATCGGGGCTTGGTCAGAGGCGGTTGTGGTGAGGGCACAGGGAAGATGAATAGGAGAAGGCTGATGGGTGGGGCTCGACAGGCAGCGATAGCAGACGACGCGGAGGGCGTGTGGGCGTGCACGGCATGCTAGGCCGGCTCGTGGGCCGCGAAGCCGAGCAGGCCGGCTGCTGTGAGGCTTCTTTCCTTCTTTTTCCATTTTATTTTTCTCCTTTGTTTTGAATTCAAATTTGGTTTTGAAATTTGAATTCAAAATTGGTGCACCAAATTCATTGGAGTTGTTAAGCATATCATAACTCAAATGGAAATCCAAATCACATTTTGGATTAACAATGTATGTAATACTTTATTTGTTAGAATTTAAATAAACACAATTAACTAATGTTATGCCATGCTTATGTGTTGACTTGGGTTGGGGTTAGACCTAATGCATCTCTTAGGTTGGGTTACTATACATGACACTCATCATCATATGGGAGTTTTAAGAAAAATTTTGTAGTTGTTATTTTTGGGTGTATGGATTTTTGGGTTGTTACAGGCTCGATATGGTCAGACCTCTCAAGAGAGCACCTAGGGGCTATACGCACTTGCTTGTGGCTGTAGACAAGTTTACAAAGTGGATATAGGCTCGGCCGATCTCCATGATCAAGTCTGAGTAAGCCATGATGTTCTTCCTTGACATCGTCCTTCGCTTTAGAGTCCCAAACTCCATTATCACGGACAATGGCACGTAGTTCACTAGGAAAAGTTCCTCTGATTCTATGATGAATATCACATCCACATCGATTGGGCCACTGTGGTGCACCCCTGTATGAATGGGCAGGTCGAGCGTGCGAATAGCATGGTCCTACAAGGCCTCAAGCCTGGGATCTTTAACCGGTTGAACAAGTTTGGCGGACGATGGGTCACGGATCTCCTTGTAGTGCTCTGGAGCCTGAGGACAACCTCCAACCAGGCCACCAGCTACACACCCTTCTTCATGATCTATGGTTCCAAGGCTATCCTCCTAATTGACCTCGACTATGGAGCACCAAGGGTCAGGGCGTACAATGAGCAGGGAGCCGAGGCCTCCCTCGAGGATGCCATAGATCAGCTCGATGAAGCGTGTGATGTTGCCCTCCTCCACTCGACCAAGTACCAGCAAGCATTGTGCTGGTACCATAGCCGTCAGGTGTGGGGTCGGGCCTTCAACGTAGCGGACATGGTGCTTCGCCTTGTCCAGAGCAACAAGAACCGCCATAAGCTCTCTCCGCTGTGGGAGGGACCGTACATCGTCGCGGAGGTGCTCCGACTAGGCACTTACAAGCTCAAGACCATCGATGGCAAAGTCTTCATCAATGCCTAAAACATCGAGCAACTACGTCGCTTTTACCCCTAATCTATGTGTGTGCTTATAAAAATTAAGAATGACGTTTCTAAAATGAAAACACTTTCTCTTATCAATTTCGCTATCGTCTCCTCGATCTTTAGTGACACCTGACCCCAGCAATGGCATGGGGCCAGACCTCACTTGGGGGTTGATAAAAGCATACCTATTCAGAAACAACCACTATGCCTGACCCTTTCTCACGTTAAGATCTAGAAGCAAGGGTTGCGGATACAAACGCTGAGTAAAACTGGTCGAACTGCAAGAAACCTACGACCCAGTGGCTATGATCTTTTTGCTCACTAGCATGATCAGAGTTTTTTCACTCGTAACTCGAGCTTTATAGCCTTGACAACGGAAAGGGTTAGAACGCATTAACCTTTTTATACATAAAAAAGGGAGAAGACCCAAAAGTCTATTCGGCCATAACAAAAGTTAAGAACTTGTCCACTTATTACAAGTTCGTCGCCTAGCTTATCTAACTAACTAATTTTTAGGGGGATGATCTCATTGTCTATCTTGGTAGATAAGTCCTATGCTAGAGGGGCCACCTCCTTCTCGATGTCCTCTAGCTCGACGTCGAAGTAGCCGGGCACGAAGCCTTGGCTCATTGTCGCTAGATCAATGTTCTCATTGTGAGAGCGAGCGATCGTGAACGATCGGTGAACGCTAAAGCGAAGCACATCCCTCGTGATCTCACACGCTCGATCTGTAACCCAGATGGTGCGAACCATGAATGAGCTCATCTCCTGCTCTAGGGCTAGTTCGAGGTCATCGTAGACCAGCTGTACAGCGACACGTAGGGTATTGTGCTTGTCGCTCTGCTTTAGGAGGGAGGCATTGACCTTGCCAAGCTCCTTTTCTAGGCCACGACTCTTAATCACCTCTACCCCAAGCTTGTCATCGAGACCTATCCAAGTCACATACTGACCGTGTCAAAAGGCCTACCATGGATTCCAGAGAGAAAGACAACAAGGGAAATCGGAGGCTTACCATCCACATCCACCCGAAGCCTACGCACCTCTTCATGCTGCCAGGTCACCTCGGCCTCTAGGCGCCGGACCTCTTCCTGGCGCTGACCGACCTCCGTGGCGAGCCTGGCGGACATGCCCTTGGCTACAACCTTCAGGTCCCTCTCCCCCTCAAGATCACCCTCGAGGAGGTCGATCCACTGCTAGGCGTTGGCATGCTCCTGGAGAACCAAGTCACACTCCGTGCGGAGCCCCTCTATGGCCCGGAGCAAATCATCCTTCTCCTTTCGTAGCTGCTCGGCCTCCGTGGCGTCCGTGCATGCCCTCTCAATCAGGGCCATGAGCTTCTCCTCGGCTTTGCGAGCATCATCGCGAGCATCCTTCTCCCTCACTCGGAGGCCGGCCAACTCCCAGGCAACGGAGGCAAGCTCAACCACCTCTTGACGGGCGACAGCGAGCTGTGCGGCCAGCCCCTCACTCCACCATGTCTCTTCGGCGAGGCGGTCCCAAACGTCCTTCTCGCGATGAAGAAATTAGGACTTCTCCCAACTATGGACCATGAGGGACTGCGGAGAGGACAAGACTTAGAGGTGCGAAAGGGAAAAATGAGGGTCGAAAACATGGTCATATCATACCTGGCCAACTGGGGTGACGACATTGCGCAACGAGCTCATCGCGGTGGTCAGGGCGCGAACTATGGTCCCAACCTCCATGTGGATGGTCCCCCATTCCCTCTCCTCCATGGCGTTGTTGAGGACAAAAAGCATCGCCCTAGGACCCATCAGTCTGCCCACCGGATCTAGGATCCTCCCCATGTGTAAATTTGTGGCACTGTAAAGGACATGATAGTCAGTTTATGGCAAAAATTTGTTAGAACAAAAGGACAAAAAAAACTCTTAACTCACCTCGATGCCACCGGGCGATGACATTTTGGGTCTGGCCCGCCCGACCCTAGCTGCTCCTTGTCGGCACGTTGCCGCTTCGAGCCCTCCCTCTACTCGGAGGGTCCGGATGGAGCAGGGCCGATTCCTGCCGACTCTAGAGGCGCCACAGAAGGCCCGGACTAAGCGGAGTGGCCGGTTCCCACTAACTCCGGGGGCGCCGTGGGAGGCCTAGACGGAGTAGGGTGGCTTGATTCCGCTGGCTCCAGGGGCGTGTCCTCCCCCTCCTGCCCTGGGGCATGCCACAGGAAAGGCCCTGCCTGCTGCGGTAGAGACGGATCCTCGTCCCCACAGTCTAGCTCGTCCCATTGGACGGGCGACCCAAAATCATCCCCACTGCCCAGCTCGTCCCATTGGACGAGTGGCCTAGAATTGTCACCTTCTTCTTCTTCCTCTTCCTCCTTCGAACCCTACCGCCCTTTCCTCGGTTCAGCCTCACCCATTGCTTCGCCCGCCGCCTTGCCTTCTTATCGTCCTTCTCCTTCTTCCTCTTCTCGTCCGTGGCGCGGTTCACCGCCCTCATGGCCACGTGCTCTGGCAGCAACATGATGGAGGCCCAAAAGCCCAACCCCGCCGATAGCTCGATGATGTCTGCATTCGGCTACAGCGCGAGATGTCCCAGGACTAGGAACACGGTGTCAGACTCCTCCATCACCTCCTTGATGCACTACATGACCTTGTTGTCATGGAGTGGCCCCTAGGTGAGGATCGTCCCATCGAGCTACGCGTCGGGCATCATCCCGTACAATGGGATGGCGTGCGCCATCAGTGGCGCCACCCTCCTCTCGTGATATGCCCTGATGACACCGGCCCCACGAAGGCCGTGGCTCTTCAGAAACATGATGGCATCAAGGATATCGCACATCCTCTTCTTCTCTTTCTCAGGAGGTCCCCACAACCACACCTGCGACACCTCATTGATGAGGCGTCCAGTGAAGTCCAGCAAGGGGGCGGCGGCGACATTCTTCATGTAGAACCACTATGCATTCCACCCCTTGTTTGACCTTAACAACTGATAGGGCATGTACTTGGTGGACCGCTGCCCTAGAGGTGGATGCCCACGCAGCCCATCGGCACCGGTAGGTCCCCAACTCTATCCCTCTTCTTAAGTAGGGAAATGGAGAAATACCTCCATAGTTCAAAGTGGGGTTCGATCCCCAGGTACCCCTCGCATAGCATGATGAAGGATGCGATGTGCTAGATCCCATTGGGGTTTAGATGTTGTAGCTCAATCTGGTAGTGGTGCAGCAGTCCCTAGAAGAATAGATGGGGAGGAATTACGAGTCTGAGCTCATGGAAAGGCGTGAAGGACATGACGTAGCCATCGGGCAGCACCGACGCATCCTCACGACTGGGCATGAGCCACTCTACCGTGTCGGTCCTCCCACAGAGAAGACCATGCTTGATGAGGCCCTCTATGCGCATGTGGGTGACGTCGGAGCGATACCACGTCTCCATGGGAGGCAAGGGCAGAAGAACAAGAGCTACGCTGGTGGAGGAAGAGCAAAGGCAATAGATTCGAATGCTGGTGGCTGAGAAGCAGAGAAGGCGAGGCTATGGTTAGGCATATCAAAAGATGAAGGGAAGGGCCGCTATTTATAAGGGGAGATGGAGCGAGAGGCGAACCATCCGCCTAGATCTATGCGCCCACCGCGCCTCATCACATCGCCTCTTTGAGCAACGTGCGCACGCCACCTCTGGCTGCTCCCTTGAAGGACATGCCAGATGATGGTTCGCCCCATTTGATGGACAGAGAACCGCCATAGGTTAGGAGGGATATGGAGTTGAAAATGCTCCCATGGCCCATTCAGCCCCAGGAGTTCAAAGGTTGGCACACCAACGGGTTCACAACCGCTTCGGGGCGCCTTTAGAGTGAGGGGTGGAAAGGGATGGGCCCACTAGCGGCCAGTACCTGGGCACACGAGCACCATAGGCATCCCGACCCACGTTCGAGTCTTAGTCGGTTCATAGTCCATGGTTTTTCCTCGAAGAAAGACTGTGAGCCCTTGGGACCGGTCGAACAGGCCCAAGAACTATATGGATTGGCCACCAAGAATCTGGAGTCGGTCACCAGCTGACCCATGCTGGACCCCCATGAATGGGAAGTCGAGGGCCCACTCGGACTAGCCCATTAATAGCTCACCAAGCATTATGATTCGTCCATCAAGAAAAACATGGCATGGCTCAGCCCCTCTGTTTTATCGAAAAAATGCTTGAGCGAGGACAATAAAAAAATGAGCTGACCCCTCGACCAAACCCCTGCTACGCGTGGGGGCTCGAGGGAAGTTAGACTCGTAAGGAGATCAAATACGCGGTCGCATGACGATGGTAGATCGATCGGATCCTAGGGAGGGATCGGAATCAAGAGAAATCTTTTCCGCCCCCCCCCCGAATCCCGCAGCTACATGTTCCCAAGGAGTCCGATCGCAACATAAGGGAATCACAACCCACCAAGGCATCCTACGGGCAACAAAAGATTGAAGTCCCTCCATCCAAAAAAGCCTATGAAGGAGTATCCTACTCCTCCACAGGCTCGGGAGCTACTGTCGGGTATCGGTATTAGGGATACCCGAAGAAAGGATCTAAGGACCGCGGACGACAACTCACCTAGATAAATCAAGGACGTATTTCAGTCTCGACCGACCTCGAAGGAACGGTCTCCATCTCACCCGACCCTGAGAGCATGGGCCCCGTGTCGCCCGACCCTGAGGGTACGGGAGCCATCTCGTCTGATCCTGAGGGCACGGGCTTTGTCTCGCTCGACCCCTCAAGCACGGGCCCCGTCTCGCCCGACCCTATGGGCACGAGCTCCGTCTCACCCGAACCCTCGGGCACAGGCCCCGTGTCGGCCGACCCCGAGGGTACGGGAGCCGTCTCGCCCGACCCTGAGGGCACAGGCTCTGTCTCACCTGACGGGGATCCATACCGCCTCCAGCCTCTATGGGTCTAAGAGTATGACCCTAGGGTCAAACTTCTAACACTGGGAGGGAAATGGGCACGTCTCAACATGACTCATGGCCATGACTAGCCACGTCCGAGGGTTTACATCGCCAACAGTGATGGGCGTGTGGTCGTTGTGCTGCCTAATCCCCGTACGGCCACTGACAGGCACGTCGGTTCACCACGCCATCTGCCGGGATAGGATGGGACGCCATGACCAGCTGATGATGTCGAGGCATGGCACCAGTGGTGAACAGGAGCCCGATGTGGAGCCGTTCCCGTTACCATCTACAGCATCAGCGGGACCCACATGAAGAATAAGAAGGACGCGGCAGCCTTGGAGGCCTTCTTCTCCCTCGCTTTTCCCCTTTTCTCTCTCTGTAACATGCGCCTTCCCCTTCACCTATAAGAGCATCTCCAAGAGTTCCCTAAACATCCTCCTAATCCTTGTTTTTAGAAAGATGGAGAAAAAACCCTCTCCAACAACTCCTAATATTTACTCCTAATCTTTTAGAACTTGGGAAATTCCACCCCCTTCCGCGTAACTTTACGCGGACGAAGCCCCACGCAGAGACGCCGTTCCCGCACGTCGTCCTTCTTCCCACGCCGTATTTTGCCGTGCAGAAGCAACATGCGTGCAAGGTGGAGGCGTTCGAGGAGCACGACGAAGCGTACAATGGCGCCATGGCCGTGTAGAAGCACTCCTCAAGGAGGAGAAGTACGACGCTGCTGCCGTGAAGAAGCACGACGAGTTCAAGGAGGAGGAGACGTACGGCGAAGTAATTGACGCGGAGTACGGCGCCCACTACGGCATCGGCGCCGCCGTGAAGAAGCAGGGCTACGGCTACAAGCAGGAGGCGTATGGGGAGACCAAGGCTGCTGCAGGGTATGGGGAGGCCCACTATGGCAGTGGCGCCGGCGGGAAGAAGCAAGGCTACAACTACAAGCAGGAGACGTACGGGGAGACCCAGGCTCTAGGGTACGGCAGCGCCCACTACGACGCCGGCGCCAGCGGGAAGAAGCAAGGCTACAGCTACATGCAGGAGGCGTGCGGGGAGAGAGACGCCGGCTACGGCGCACACCATGGTGGTGCTGGTGCCACCGTGCAGACGTACGCCTACGACCAGCAGGCGGCGTACGGCGGCGCCATCGGTGCCGCCGTGCAGCAGCAGGCCTACAAGCAGAAGGACACAAAAAAAGCTGAGTGGGACCCAAATTTGATTATTGACAAGTGAAATATTAGGAACTATTGAAGATGGTCTTCTTTTTTTCTCCTAATATATTTTTAGGAGTTGGGAAACATGGAGTTTTTAGGAGGAAAATTTAGGGAACACTTGGAGATGCTCTAAAAGGGGAATCGGGACGTCCCATGAGAGGCACGAGCACACGACTGAACGAGCTCAACAAGACTCAACTCCGTTCGATCCTTTCACCAGAGACTTAGGACCTTCTCTCTCGCCCGTTTGTAACTCCTACTAAAAACTAGTGTCGGTAACACAAGTAGCAGCAGACTGAACGTAGGGATATTCCGCCCGAACCAGTATAAATCCTTATGTCCTCCGAGCATACCATCCGAACCAGACGCGCAGATACAAATTTACTAGCCGGTGGTTCGAAACACCGACAACCATCCTTGTTAACTGGAACTTGAACCTTCCTACCCTAGACATGGTAATAGATGCTAGAAGTGATTTAATTTGGAAGCTTCATTTTCAGAGAAATTTTTATCACGGCATGCTGGGTTACATGGACAACAAAGAACTCTGTTATTTTTTATAAGGATGTGTCTACCTGGCTGCCGGGTGTTTCGGGGGCAGGTAACACAAGCGCTAGAAACCCACCTGACACTCGATTGGAAAGAAAAGATAGAATGGAGTGATTCTGTTCGTATCAACACGCGATTTCATGACCGTTCGATCCAAATCAAACGAACTAAAAAAATTATCCAAGTAATACAAAAGTATAACACAAACAAATCAAAAAAAATAGCCGGATTATTTCTATAGAAGCAAAATTGGAAAATTTCAAACAGGAACCAAATAAAACATGCAAAAAATAAAAAAGCAAAAAAAATCCAAATAATCCAAAAATATTAAACAAACAAAAAAATAACCAGATTATTTCTATGAAAGGCAAATTAAAAAAATTCAAAGGAGAAGCAAATAAAACATACAGAAAATAAAATAAAAAAATAAAAAAAGATCATATAACTACTCAAGTAATTCTGATCATTCTCATTTATGAATAATCAATTTACACAGATCGAACATAGAATTTACACTCAAATAAAACGTAATTTGCTGCTATTGAACAATTGATTCTAGGGACAAGACGATTGATAGGGCGGGTCACCTGACCACACTGCCTTCGGCTTCGGGTGTTCACCTGCCCCACCTGACCACGTACGTACTGTACAGCAAAAACCCAGGCACACAGCCCCCTGGTCCCCACAGCAGGCACACGCCATCTCACATGCACCACACCACCCTAATCCCCACGGAACATATTGATGCAAATCAACCACCCCGTATAATTTTGGAAGCTGCGAATGTGGGCCACAAGATGCTAATCCCATAGACAAGGTTAAAGGGGGCAGGGGATATTGGAAAAATGGCCGACTCGTGGGGGGCGCTTAAGCATAAAATCTCACCTTTAACCCTGTCCATTGGATTGACATCTTGTGGTCCAGATTCGTAGTTTCGAATGTTACACGGAGTGGACGGTTTGCACTATACTTCCCCAGTCCCCACAGCAGGGCCATCGTCTCCACTCGGACGCTACATCTGACGACACACAAATCGAGTGACACAACGCTGAGAATTGCTCGAGCGAGAAATAGATTTAGCGTTTTTATAATGGGCAGATCAATGTTAATCTTTGGAAGAGACATTTCACAGAGGAAGTGGGCTGGTGTGTACTAAGGCCAAACCAGCAAGGCAGATTTCACTTATAGTCTTTGGAGAGATAGCTATTTACTGTAATTTGCGCTCATTTTTTTGGATTTGGTTGACTGATTTGTAATTTTGTAAATTTGTAAATAACTCATTCTTTCATTTAATGAAAAAGAAAAAAAATAGATAGGGGTTCGCTTGCTGATTTGGTATAATTTTTTTTAGAAAAGTATATAATAACATTTTTATAGATATATCTGGATCCGAGCTTGTTTGGTTTGGCTCGACTCACATACTATGCCCCCAACCCAATGCAACCAAGATCAGCTGATCAGGCGATGGGTAGCTTTGACTTCAACGCTTGTTGGTTCGGCTCCCGCTGCCCGCCTGCCCCATCCGGCCATCCCCCATTATAAGGATGGCAACGGGGATGTATCCGTCGGGTATCGCCGAAACGTTCTCTTCCCCGCTACGGAGAATTTATCCCGTCTCCGTCCCCGTTAACTGTCTCGGGTATAGATTCTTGCCCATCCCCATACCTGTTGGGCATCGGTCGGGTAACAGATACCCAGCGGGTACTGCATACCCGATAAACAAGGACACTTGGGGTCGCAGTTTTGCAATCGAAGACGTTTCTTCTTCACCCGGGTATAAGTGTCGGAGTCTTGGAGATGCCGAGGAGAAGGAGCGAGGTTGTGAGGAGGACGAGCAAAGGTGGCAGAGAGACCGAACCGAGGAAGCGAGGGGCACGAGCGCTCGTGAGGCAGGCGTGCTTGTGTTGCTGGCGGAGATGGTGAGAAAAAATTGAACTAGGGTTCCTAGAACACACAAACTATATATATATATATATATATATATGATTGTTCAGACTTAGGCCAAAATACCTATGTTGGGCTTCTTTGGGCCTAATACTCGCATAACAACTCAAATAGTCGGGTTCCCTAACGGGTAACGGGGACGGGTAAACAGGGAACATTTTCGTACCCGCTATACCCGTCGGGGATGAATTCTTACCCATTTTGATGCCTGCAGTAGAGATATGATCCCATCCCGTTCCCTAATGGATCAAATACCCGTCGGCTATCGGGTACGGGCCGTTGCCATCTTTACCCGTTCCCCCTCCTACCGGGTGCCGGCTTTCCCCATCCAACTTCTGCCGCAACCACCTCGAACTCCGTGAGCGTGTTGGCCTCCCACGCATGGCCGAGTGGCAGCGGCTCGGCAAACCTGCTCGCCGCCTCACCCCCTTCGTTGCGGTTCGGCGCGAGCGGCCGAGCGCCCTCGAGGCGGGGACAGGGCGGCGGAGCGCGGGTCGGGTCCGGCCATCTGCAGCAGTCTGGCATGGTCCAGCAGGCAGCAGCCTCATCAGCATCTGTAGGAGCCGCCCCGCCGCCTCTTCAACTGCTGGAGCCTCATCAAGGTGTGCCGGTGTGAAGCATGCGGCAGTCTGGGAAGAGGCGAAGCGGGAGGTCGCGAGAGGTCAATGGCTGAATCGTTGAGTACCGCGCCGGGGTGGTGGTGCCACATGGTGGCCCGTGGCCGAGGCGTTCGTCCTCAGGCTCTGCCTCAAGGTGCAGAAATGCAGGTTGCAACAGGGGTCCTGAACTCTCCTATGCCTGTTTTACTTGCTAGTGGTACGTGTTTTGTTGACTAATGAGAAATTTGAGGATGCCGAATTTGTAGAACATGACTTAGCAAGCTTGGATTATTACGAATTCACCACTTATTAACAAAGTTATAGTAAGTAGTAAGAAGCATTCACAAGGCAAATAGCCTGTAAAATCGTTTCTTGAAATAAGAAACTTGAGTCATGATCCTCCTGTAATGAAAAGTAATACATGCTTAAGCATGGTCACTAAAAAAAGAAACATGTGTCATGATCATGCCTTTTCATTAGCTCTTCTTTAAACTAGTTATTAAGCATGGATTGCCTTTGTGAAATAAGAAATTCTTTTGCAACTTGTTGCCTCGTCCTTCGACTGTGCTTGGACTCAGGGGTCTTTCTTAATTTGTGGAAACTAAAGAGGAGAACATAACAGTGTATTACATCATGACTATTGTGTTTCGCAAAGCTTTTGTTAGTTCTGTACTTATGAAATTGATCACTGTGAGAGAGAAACAATTGATCATTGTATTGTGTTTATTTGCAGTATTGCAAATAATGATGGTGCTTATGAAGTGGGGGCAGGCGACAGGAGGATGGGGCATAATCTTCAGGGTCCATGACGACTTTCATCGTTGCTAGAGAGGGTGAAGGCATGTACGTGGGCGTTGCCTGCTCAGTTGAGTTGCATGCACAAAATCTTGCTCTAGACCTGGGAATTGGCATCTTGAACATTGAGACAGATGCCCAGCTACTTGCCCATGCACAGAAGTGGAGAGATCGTAACACCTCGCTGCAAGCAGTTGCTCTGTAGGATGCAAAGTTCCTGATGATAACATGTTTTCAGAATTGTATGATACAACTTTGTAACTGTCTGACATATCTTGTACCATCATATATTGCTGAAATAGCTGCAGGTGAAAACCCTGTACATGTGCACTATTAAAGTCCCAATCATGAGAAATTTATTTGGCAATTAGAAACTCTGCTTTTAGTTGTAATTCTAGCACAAGTTGTCACTACCCAATTTCTTGGTTCTCTATGGGCATGATGTCATGTTGCCCAGTTCATTATCTTATTGTTGTCCCAGAATGGATGTGCTACGAACATAACTCCTGCTGATTTCTTCTTGGGTCATCTTTTTTTTGTTTGTGCATAGAAGTGTGCCATTAATGTGTAAATATTCTGGAGGCCCTTTTCTTTTTTGAAATTGCCTTTCTGCTCTATGATGGGAAAGGCAAAATGGCATCTAGCAGTGTCAGATTTGCAACAAAAAATCCCTTAAAAAGTACAATAGCCTGATTAGCCACATGCCTGAACAGCAAGAACAAGTCTAGAATACATAATCATGCTATTGAGCCACAACACAACTATCATTAGCTGCCAACTCCAAGTTTTCGTCCTACATGAAAGATAAATTCACGAATTGAAATAAATTATTGAATGCAGCGCTTGAGGGCTACATGTACAAGCCACATGTTGCCCAGAAAGACAAAACTATATCAAAAGAGCAAAAAAGATAAGTCCCGATGATAATTCAAAAGCCTCCTCACTCAGATCAACCATCTTTTCATGTGTCATCATCCATGTAACTACTATAAGATTTACTACACAGATAAAAAATGACCAGCACTTGAAGCACTCATAAAATGCAGTTAAATTGCAACAATAGTTACAAAACCAGCTGCACTCA
This sequence comes from Miscanthus floridulus, assembly GCF_019320115.1. Classification (NCBI taxonomy): domain Eukaryota; kingdom Viridiplantae; phylum Streptophyta; class Magnoliopsida; order Poales; family Poaceae; genus Miscanthus; species Miscanthus floridulus. The sequence goes on along the minus strand of NC_089590.1, from coordinate 58,217,282 downwards.
TTTGTATTTGCTAGTAGTGCTTGATAACTAAAACAAAAAAAAAACTGGAATGCAGTCAATTTGCAACAAACATTACAACTCACCACTAATTTGCAATGTGCAAGTTGCAGTAAGACGTGTATAGGCAAAGATCTTCAACGTGAGATTTATGAAATTTTCCAAAAAGGCTCTACTAGCTCAAATCAAATCCTAATTCACAAAAGGGAATGCTTGAAATTACAACTATATTCACTCTAAAAAAACAGTTAAAAAGTAAAAACAAAACAAGAAGCAAAAACTAGATATATATGCTGTGCAGTTAATGTCACAGCGTAATATGTTTTTCAAATGCCCAATCAAAATGTCTGTATACATATTCTGCTTTTCATTCATAATAGGTCCATCTTGAATACGGTTCAGAGTTCAGACCATAAGCCAGTTCAGAGTTCAGACTATGAGCATGAATCAAAGGTTTCATCTATGGAGGAGCCCAAATCAACTATTGCAAATGCCATTAACCGGACCTGGTAAATTGCTAAAATCCAACAGACAAGTTTTGCGGCAGACAAACTTTTTCAGTCTTGAGTCTTGACAAACTTCACCATCTACCTACAGCTACAGGTTTTTGGCTCAAGAAAACGACCAGCAGATGAAGCAACTGATGTCAAACACAATCGCAAGAAATTAGCAAACAATGCTGCGAACAGATACTAAGAATCATTTTCACATTGAGGCACTAAGCAATTGAACAGAGTACCAGAGCAATGAACCAAGGATCTATTTGCTTCAGTCAGAACATTGTAACTGAGCCAAGAACTAACAAATCATCGTTTCTTGGCATCAAGAAATTCTGTTCCTCACAGCTGAACACAAATCTGAACAAAAGAGCAGGAACGCAGCTAAGCTCGATCAGTTTCAAGAAAGCGAATGCCAGAAACAACGAAGGAATCTTTCAAGAACTAATCCAGACCATCAGACAACACGCACCACCAGACCACCCTCGATCAGTTCCAATCCTTCAAGAACCTCTCCAAGAACTGAGATCCAGTACCAGACCGCCCCACAGGAGGCTTCAACACCGTCCCATCCAAGCTTGATCACGCGTGTCTACTGCGATGACGACGCGTCCGGTAGTATTTCGTCGTCCGCCGGAAGCGGTAACACCTCCGCCAAATCCGGCGTCGACGTCCGCGGCAACTGCGCTAGCGGTGGCGCCGATGCTGATGACGACCCCTCCGGTAGTGCTTCGTCGAACCAGTGCGCCGGAAGCAACGCCTCCTCCAAATCCAAATCCAACGTCGACGTCGACGCCGATGCTGTCGAAGACGGCGGTGGCGACGATGGCGGTGGCCGCTTCCACGGCAGCACGGGATGGGGATCCTGGCGGCAGATCGGGCAGGACGTCCTCGGCCCAGTGCGAAGCCATTGGTCAATGCCGTTCTGGCACTTGACGCTGCCGCCGCAGTGGAACGCGTGGTCGCAGGAGAGCGTGCGGACCTTCTCGCCGGCCTCCATGCTGTCTTGGCACAGGGTGCAGGTGTGGTTCAGCTTCCGCCTCAGGGTGGTGACGCCGCCGAGCCTGAAGAGGCGCATCCGTGGCGATTGCCACCATATCTTGACCTCGAGGGTGCACACGGAAATGAAGGAGGCGCACACGAACACGGCGACGACGGCAAAGAAGACGACGAACACGGCGCGGCCGGCGATGGCCATCCAATAGAGGTCGGCTGCCATCGGTCCTTCGCCCCCCTGACTCTTTCGTCTTCTTCTTCTCCTCTCGATCGCTCTCTCTTGCTCTTGCTCTGGATTTCTCGCTCGCTCTCGCACGACGTTCTTGGATTGTGTTGTGCTCGTTTGGAAGGCTGGCCAAACGGGGTGGCGGCTATTTGTAGGGAGGATGCTGAACTGCTGATAAGTCGGTTGGCTTGATCAGTTAGTTACAAGGTGGGACCCGTGGCTCGACTCCCGAAGGCGGCAGTTGGAACTGGAAGAGCAGGGAGGGCCGAAGGGCTTGGAAATGACAAGGGCAAGGATGGCTGGAGATGGAATGCTGGCAGATTCCCAAGAATGAGGGCCGAGGGGCTTGGCAATGTGCATGGACTACTCTGGACGCAGTACAATGAGCAACTCTGAAAGTGGATTCTGAATTGCATTGTCGTTCTTACACTGAAACCAGGCCTGACCAAACGAAAAAAAAACATCACCAGTGACCCTAACAACTAAAGAGCTGCTTGAAGAGCTGGACAGGCTAAGGAAGCGTGCGGGGGCCGGGACACACAACTGACAGGGAAAAATGCAAGTTAAATTGGACAAAATTCTACTTGCCTTTTTTTTAATTCAAATGCTACTTGCCCAAGGAGAACAGAGACCAAAGGACATTGCTCTAAACCATTTTGCAATCTTAATCTCTAAAGGCAAAAGGAGAATGGCGATAGATGTAATCGTCAACAACAACTGGATCAGATTCTGTTTCCAAAAAGAAAATGGATGTGAGATTTAAACATGAGTTAAATGTATTGTAGGTCTATTAACTTGTGTACGTGTGTCATTTGGGTCTATAAACTTTCAAAGTACAGTTTTGAGTCCCTAAACCTTTTAACTGGTTTACCAAAGGTCCAAGGGTGACGCCACGCTATGTTTAGGTGGTGCATAGGCACCAAGCAAAAAAGTCTTTAGGAAGCGTGAAACATGCCCTCTGTATCTTTGAAACAAATCAAAGCAAAAGTGAGATTCTAAACTGCGGCACGAGCAAACAGTTTAGCGGTTTACCATCGAGAGAATTAATCAACTATTTGTTTTACTTTTCCTGCGGAAACAAGCTGTCTTTTAAACTATTCTACCACTACTGGAGGCCGCGGCTTTGCCGAGTGTTTTTACACTCGGCAAGGAGCCCTTTGCACTCGGCAAAGGCTTTGCCGAGTGTAGCATTCGGCAAAGTCCGCTCGGCAAAATTTTTCTCGGTAAAGGGTCTTTGCCGAGTGCTTTTTATCGGGGCACTCGGCAAAATAAAAAACAATTTTGCCGAGTGCTTGGGGCGACACTCGGCAAAATATTTTCGGCCGTTGTGCGCTGGCGTTAACGGTTATTTTGCCGACGACCCAGCACTCGGCAATTTTTTTTAAAAAAATTACTTTGCCGAGTGCCCCAGCCTAGACACTCGGCAAAGTTTTTTTTTATTTTTTTTTAAAAAATTACTTTGCCGAGTGCCCCTGCCCAGGCACTCGGCAAAGTTTTTTTTAAAAATAATTTCTTTGCCGAGTGTCCCTGTTTAGGCACTCGGCAAAGAATTTCTGGATTTTTTTTAAAAATACTTTGCCGAGTGCCGAGGCGAGGCACTCGGCAAAGACCCCGAGAATTACAATTTTTTTTACATTACATTGTAACAGACAATATATATATATATATATATATATATATATATATATATATATATATATATATATATATATATATATATATATATATAGACACACACATCTATATCACCAACATGCATTATATATCACAAGCACATGCATATTTAATAAATCCATCGAAAATCCATCACAAATGCACCAAAGTTCAACATCACAAGTTTATTATTACAAGTTCAACATCACAAAGTTCAACATCCCTACTGCGGCGACAGAGACTGCAGGTGTGGCCCCCTGGACAGCGGTGAAGGACCGGACTGCGGCGAAGGGTTGACGTGATCAGCCGCCGGTGACACGCTAGCAGGATTGTTTGAACCCGCCGACAGAGGCTGCACAAAAGAGAAGAGATTGCATGTATTAGACTCAAAATTAAAAATTTCGACAGCACCTCCCCTGCACGGGGAGGTTTCCAACCTGCAAGAAACAACGGCACGAAGACTGACAATCACAACGGCACGAAGGCCGACAATCCCAACGGCACGAAGACCAAAAAATCACAATAGCACGAAGGCTGACAATCCCAACGGCACGAACGCATTAAACTTTCATACTCACAGGAGTGAAGTGTCGAACCGGAGCTGGAGCTGGCAACTGCACTTGGACACCCGATGCTTGCCCGATAGTTTGCATGATCTGATACATGTCCGCTATCTGCTTCTTCGTGGCCTCCAGCTCTGCGGTCAGGTGCGCTTGCGTCTCCCTTGTCTCTATCAGCTCGACCTGCAGTGTTTCAATCATATGTTTCAGTATTGCAAATCTGATCAATGTGTGTAACGTTCAATGTATGACGAGTGAAACCGGAATTACCTGAAGTTCATCGACCCGCGACAGTGTTGGAGTAGGCCGTGCACGTATGGGAAGGCTTCTGGCCGTGCTCCGTGCCCTCACGTCGGAGAGAGAGGGTGCAGAGCTCGAGGAGTCGGAGCCGTCTACAATCCACAACCGCCCATGCTTCCTGCCTTGTCCCAGCCTCACGATCACCTCTGTCTCAAGGGGCTCAGTGCTCAGATTGTGATCTGAGCCACGGAGCGCCCTAACCGCCTCCGTGTAGTCTTTGACCTTAGTGTGGACGCTCAGGTCAGAGTGAGCCTGGGCAGGGGCATCCGGGTTGAAGATGACATCGGATTTCACCGGGCCCATGTGGGACACAGCCCATGCCCCAAACTCCAACACCGGCATGTCCGGGTGTGCCACCTCCTGCGAGAAAGACGGCAAGATGATTAGAAATCAGGCAAAATTGAGCGTTAGAATAGATAAATGACATCTCGTACAAGTGCCCACTTGAATGCGGGTAGGTTGCGGCTGCCTTGGTGGTGAGTTGGAGCGGTCCTCAGTGCCCGCTTCCGCTTGCCTTGCTCGTGCTTTGCGATGTACGCCGGGTCAAGGTACCTGTCCACAATCCTCGACCATGCCGATCTATGTGACATGCACCACGAGGCCGGCACCTACACATCATCAAGTGTTTGACATATAAGAAGATCAATTCTGGACCTACTAAATCTTAAAACGAATCAATATTATTCACCTACCTGAAGGTACTGCTCCTTGGTCAGCGCCACCTTTCTTGCGCTGGTTTTGTTGAGGGGCTCTTTCTTGATGGACCTGTAGTAGTCGACGTGGGCCTGAAGTCGCGCCTCGTGAATCATGTCGCCGACGTACTTCTTATAGGCTCTGTGTGCCGTCTGATCCGCCAGGGTCTCTCTATCTTCTTCGGCCTTGAAGTACCTCTGCATACAAACATGATGTATCCGTTCATTATTTCAATAAAAGACTTAAGCAATGGAGGAGATGTATTGAGCTATGTTGTGAGACACTTACCCAAAAGTCTACCAAAACCCGCTCCTGCTTGTTGTCCTGCTCGTCATCCGAGCTGAGCTTGTACCTGTCCCACGACCAGGCCGGCTCCCACCTCCCCTCTTTCAAGTCCACAAGGCTGGGGAAGTGTTTCCTGCACAGACATCCCAGGACGGTAGCGGGGGTGCGTGGGGGGTCAAGAGCACCCGACAGAACTAGCCAGCCTCTGCATAAGTGATTACAAAAAATTATCAGTTTCTCTTTTGATTTTCAACGTATCATATGAAGTACTAGTGATAACATCTATAGTTACTTACCTTCTTCCCACAGGACGAACCAGTGGGCGTTGGTCAGGAAGCGGAACCAGAGGAAGGCTTGTGGGACCTCGCAGGTAGGGAGCCGACTGAGCAGAACTGTCCTCTGTCTACTGAGTCCCCTCGTCCCCCGACGGAGTGTCTGTGGTCATGCCTATGGCCACCACGTGGTCCTCCGGGGTAGGAGACGGGTCCTCTGGCTGGTCAAGAGCCGGGGGAGGAGGCAGGTCCCTCCTGGGGTGACCCTGGCCCCTCCCCCTCCCCCTTCCCCTCCTCGTGCTGGGGTGACCTAGGCCTGCTCTCGCCGCTGGGGGCGAAGACGTCCCCTCGCCTCCATCAGGAGGGCATAGCCTCTGGTACACCGAGAGCACCTGCCTCGATGAATGGTTGCCCACCATCTTTGTTCTATCACCTGCAATGTACAAAGAATGAACAACAAGCATTAGTACATACATGTCAAATAGTTCAAAATGAATAAACATAACAAAATTTAATAAAAAACATAGTATTACATGGTTTAGGAATAATCTTCATGATTGGGGTCATAGGTCTCATCATCACTGTCAAAATTGTCCAAATGGGCAACACTATTCGAAGGTTCTGTGTCTTCTTCATTGTCTTTGCCTAAATGGAATCGCTCAAGCATTTGAATGTCCTTCGGATTTAGCACTACATCTCTAGGGTCCTCATCATCAACCATTTCATTGTCTACTTCCATGGCGGTCGTCACACCGGGTAAGACTATCTCAAAGCTCCCTTGTAGCCCATCTGCTTGATAGAACTCTCCATCATATGTGTTTGTGTCAAAGGTGTAATCTTCATCGTTTGGAACAGGTAGTTTACCGTGCGAAGATACTTGGTGCACAATAGACCAACCCTTAAGATGGCCTTTGTCTTGGCACGCGTATGGCATATGATACACCTGCATGGCCTGTTGAGCCACAATATAGACATCTTTTCCTTTATAGACGGAATCATGCCTAATCTCGACTAGCCCAAGATGAGGGGTCCATCTCGTTCATGCAGGATCAAACCAGTGGCACTTGAATATGATAGGAGTAAGAGGTACCCGACCCTCATATTCAAGTTCATAGATCTCCTCAATTATTCCGTAGTATTCGACGCCATTAGTGCCCGGCGTAAAAACTTAGCTGTTGGTGGTTTTCTGACCGAGCCGAGTCTGCTCGTGTCTTGACATGTGGAAGCGATATCCATTCACGTCATAACCGGTATATGACTTCACCCTTAACTTGAAGCCGTTTGCAACCTGTCTCAACTCGTCACTCATGGACGCATTGGTTTGCGCCTGCAAGCTCAAGCATGATACATTGTTATACTATTGGAATGTATGAGCTACTAAGGAATATCGACAAACATACGGCCTTTTGTTTGAACCAAGAAATGAAATCAGGCCTCCCAGCTCCCGCACCCTCTGAAAGAAGGGTATCATGTTTGTACGGGGTAGGATCCCTTGATTGATGCCACTCTTAACGAACAAATTCCCTGTACCAAAGAGAATCAATGGGGTTCGATACAGAATAGTGATGTCGTATTGAAACAAGTTCGTTGAGAACTTACTTAATGAATGGCGCAACCTCGACAAGGTTGGTGAACACATATAGCATGATTCTGCGCCACTCTTCTGGATCCAATCTCTTGGGGGTCGATCCACTTGCGCTGCCTAGTTGGCATTTGAAAAGGCTAAGGGTCGATTCAACTTCGCCAGCATTGTAACGAGGGGGTGGATTATGCTTGCTAGGAAGGTTTGGCTTGTAGTAGGATGTCGTGAAGTTTGCAACCTCCTCCCGAATGCTTGCCTCTACAATGGAAGCCTCAATTCTGGCTTTATTTGTACATTTCTTGCGAAGAGTCTTTAGACATCGCTTGATTGGATAGCACCAACGGGCCTGCACGGGCCCCCCCAATCGTGCCTCAGTCGGGAGGTGCACAATTAGATGCTGCATCAGCAAGAAGAAGCCGGGTGGAAAGATCTTCTCAAGCTCATAGACCAACTCAGGTGCCATAGTTTCCAATTCTGTAATGACGGTCGAAGATAGCTCCTTGGCACAAAGCTGGTGAAAAAAATAGCTCAACTTTGCCAGCACTAGCCAGACATGCTCAGGGACATAGCCTCGAACCATCAACGGAAGTATGCGCTTAATCCATATGTGGTAGTCATGACTCTTCATCCCATTGACTCGCAGAGTCTCTAAGTTCACTCCCCTGCTCAGATTCGCTGCATACCCATCAGGGTACATTAAATTCTTGATCCATCGAAGTACTTCCCTCCTTTGATCGATTTTCAAGACATAGGGGGCCCTAGGCCTTCTCCACTGCTTTCCTGTTGTAGGAGGCCGCATCTCTAGGTTTGGCCTATCGCACAACGTCGCCAGGTCCACTCTAGCCTTAGGGTTGTCCTTAGACTTGTCAGTGTCCATGAGCGTTGCCCAAAGTGCCTCGGCGATATTCTTTTCAGTGTGCATGACATCAATGTTATGGGGCAGTAGGAGGTCATCGAAATAGGGGAGCCTCGTCAAGCCAGACTTATGAGTCCACATATGTTGCTCACCATATCCCACGAAACCACCATCTTCGTTGGGCACGAGAGCATCTATCTGAGCATGAACCTCCGCCCCAGTCCTCAAGTGCGGTCTAGGGTCCATCACTTTGACACCTTTCGTAAAGCTCTTGACGTCTTCTCTGAATGGATGGTCAAGAGGGAGGAATTGACGATGTTTGTCGAACGACGAATACTTGCCACCCTTCTTCAACCATATGAACCTCACAGCTTCCTTGCATATTGGGCATGGGAACTTCCCCTGAACACACCAGGCGCACATTAACTCATACGCTAGGAAGTCGTGTAGGGAGTAGTGGTACCAGACGTGCATTTTGAAGCTAGTCTTCGTAGCTCGGTCGTATGTCCACACCCCTTTGACCCAAGCATCGATCAACTCATCTATCACAGGCTCCATGAAGACACCCATATTACTCCCCGGTGTCCAGGGATTATCAACGATAGGAACACGATATGCCATTGAAAGGAGACGCCGGGGGGAGATTCAGGGGGATGACGAACACGGGCCAACATGTGTATGGTGTAGCCATCATGCCATATGGATTGAACCCATCTGTTGCCAGTGCGACACATACATTACGAGCCTCCCCTGCTTTGAGAGGATGCCGCGAATTGAAGTACTTCCATGCATCAGCATCGGATGGATGTACCATCTTCTCAGGATTATATCGCGTGCCATTTTTGTGCCATGTCATTTGTTTCGTGGATTCCTCCGTCATGAATAGCCGTTGGAGCCTCGACAGGAACGGAAGGTGTCATAGGACTCTCATGGGGATCTTAAGCTGCCTCTTCTAGCCATCACCTGAGTCTACCTCCACGTACCTGGAGGATTTACACTTCAGGCAGTACTTTGCATCCACGTGTTCTTTCCTAAATAGGATGCACCCCTTCGGACACACATGTATCTTGTCATACGACATCTTAAGTGCAAGAAGGAGCTTCTCTGACTCATACAAGTTCTTCGGCATAATGTGTGTCTTCGGTAGCATATCGCTCCACACGGCCACCATCTTGTCGAAGCCTTCTCGACTTAGGTTTAACTCGGCCTTCAACCCCATTACGCGACCAATGGCATCCATCTGAGAAACATTAGTATGATCGTGAAGGGGTCTCTGTGCCGAGTTCAACATCAGGTAGAAGGCATCTGCTACAGCCTCCATCTCCTCCTTGTCACGTCCTTCAGCGAACTGAGCTTGGTGCGTGTCATCCAGCATGTCTGCTACCCCGGCATCATCATCAAAAGCCTCGAGCCATGGTCTCACCACCTCCTCCCTGATATGATCGGCTTCACCATGGTGGATCCACCGGTGGTATCCCGGAGTAAATCCAAACTTCACAATATGTTTACCCATGGTTAACCTATCTTTCCTTCTTCTGTTGTCACAACCGCTGCACGGACAAACCACTAGAGAATGGCCTCCAGCACTCTCGCCAAATGCATGATGTAAGAATTCTTCGACCTTGACTATAAACAACAAGTCATAATCGTGCTTGTCTCTCTGGAGCGTGTACATCCTCTCATGGTCCTCCATCCTTTAACAGACATATCAGCACATATGAGTCACCATCAATTGCATCTACGTAGTGTCCCTACTCTCTAATAGGTGAGGATAGGTCCTAATCCCATCCGCGGATCCATAGATGAGGTTAGTTTCCATGCTCCACTCCTATCTGAGATGGAATTTCGACAGCACCTCCCTGTTGTTCTCCCGATACACGTCCTGCAAGGGAGAGTGTGTATCCGGAGAACAATAGGGGGGTGATGCCGAAACACCATCTTGAACCGGAGCGGACCATAGAAACTAACCCATCTACGCATCCGCGGGCTGTCCAAAAATGTGGACAATCCAAAATAGAAATGCTCGCAGATATGCAAAGATCTGCATACCTCCAAAGATATCTCTTTCGGACGGGAAACGCCTAACTAGGCTACACCGATCTACGACGACAGACAAGCGGAAAAAGAGGTGATTTATACCTAGGGTGTCGGTGAAGTCAGGCTAGCGAGGCAGTGGCGAGTCGACGCAGTGGTGAGGCAACGCAGTGCAGGCAGACCCGCGACGCCGACGAAGACGATCGGGGACCTCTGGGTCACCTCCGATAGATCCTGCTCTGCAAAAGAAGAAACACGACACTATAAGTTCAAAATTTCGGCAGCACCTCCCCTGCACGGGGAGGTTTCCAAAACCTACAAAAAACAACGGGACAAAGGCCGACAATCACAAACGGCACGAAGGCCGATAAGCACAGCGGCACGAAGGCCGACATCACAACGGCACGAAGGCCGACAATCATAAACGGTACAATGGCCGATAAGCACAGCGGCACGAAGGCTGAGCGGAGAAAGGGTGGATATACCTTGCCCACGCTCGTAGGTGGTTCGGTGATAGTAGGGGCATCGGCGGGATGGGCACGCGGAGAAGACGGCCGAGGCACCTCCTCCTCCCCTCCACCTTGGCTTCCTCCCCCTCTCCCCTTCTCCTCCTCCTCCCTCTCCTCCTCCTCCTTCTTCCTTTTTCTTCTCTTTTTTCCTTCTTCTTCTTCCTTTTCCTTCTCTTTCTTTCTCCTCTTTTTTCTTCCTTCTTCTTCCTTCTTCTCCTCCCTTCTTCTTACTACTGCTTCCTCCTCCTTCTTCCAAGCCGGTGGCAAGACCAGGGGAGCATGGGGGCACGCGGGGTCGGCGCGTGCAGGGGAGGACGACCGCACGTGCCGGTGGTGGCAGCACGCACAGACGGCGGCGGCGGGCCATGCTGACGGCGGCAACGCGCGCCTGGGAGCCGCGCGGCTGGGTGGCATGGCCGGGCTGGGGGGTGCTCGGGGGCGGGCGATGCAGGGGCGGGGGCGCACGATGGCGGGGGCTCGCCGGCGTGGGCGCGCCGGCGCGGCGGAGCGGGGGTGGCGGCGCTGGCGGGCCGGGGATGCGTGCGCCGGGACCGAGCAGAGCGGGCGAGCGGCGCGGCCGGGCTGGGGGGTGCTCGGGGGCAGGCGATGCAGGGGCGGGGGCACGCGGTGGAGATGTCTAGGTTTTTGGCATCCGACATCACAACTTGCTCGAAACCTTCACAATTTTTTACCACAGCCTCCACATGCGATAACACGACGCCTCGACAAGTTTCGTGATTTTCGGACTTCGTTTGCATTTTATATAATTTAAAATCACATTTTCGACAAGTACCTCGACATGTTACGTCAATGAGATGCTCGAGATTTCATGTGAGTTCCTAGATACGGCCTAAACATACTCTAAATATCATGAGTATCAATTTTTGGATGACCAAAGTCCATTATTCCATGTACCTGCAGTTCAAATTTGAAATATCCCAAAAAAATTCGACGAAACGAAATAAACTAATGAAATATATAAAAAAAGGTCAAAATTGCCCCAAATTTTAAAATAGAGTTTGAAATACTGTCACAAGGCCACAGAAAAAAATTTGGGCCCAAAATAAAATTTTTTTTGCCGAGTGCCATGGGGGGCACTCGGCAAAGTTGATTTTTTTTAAAAAAAAAAATTGCCGAGTGCCTGACGCTGGCACTCGGCAAAATAAGTTTTAAAAAATTTTAAAAAAAATTTGCCGAGTGGCCAAGGCTTACACTCGGCAAAATATGTTTTTTTAAAAAATTAAAAAAAATTGCCGAGTGCCTTGGTCTGGCTCTTGGCAAATTAAGTTTTAAAAAATTAAAAAAAAAATTACCGAGTGCCTAGGGCTGGCACTCGGCAAAATAAGTTTTTAAAAATAAAAAAAAATTGTCGAGTGTCATCCAATAGGCACTCGGCAAAATCTGACGGCAGGTGGCCGGCGTCACGGGCCGGCCACCTTTTGCCGAGTGGGACTTTTGCCGAGTGCCGCGGCACTCGGCAAGGGCACTCGGCAAAGCCACCTTTGCCGAGTGCTTTATTTTGCCGAGTACGGCACTCGGTAAAATATTGCTTTGCCGAGTGCCCCAATAAAAAACACTCGGCAAAGTCTCAAGCACTCGGCAAAGTACAGTTTTCCAGTAGTGTACTGATTATGTCACAAACTGACGGAAATTTTGTGAAGAAACGAATAGGCAACCACAGAGAGCTGGTGGGTAACTCAAGCCTGACAGAACTAAGCTTTTTACTAACGAATTCTGCTGCTACTAGTACTGTACAAGGAATTGAAAAGAAGAAAAACATAATGGCAACAGGGAATTTCAAACAATATGCATGGACAGACATTAGCGAAAGATATCACAAGGAGATTCAGAGTTGAACGCAAACAGAGCTCACATCCTCCAAAAATTCGACTAATATCTGAAATCGACGGGGAAAACACATCACTCGATCATGTGTTGCATACATCAAGGAGCTGAAGAGTAGATAATTAAAGAGTTCAGTTGTCAGAAAAACGAACCTATAGATTAAACAATACAATAATCTTCAGTATGATTAAACACTGTAACATACCGGCACAGATTTTCAGAACTATTAATCATATTTTCATAAACCGAAACCACAGATTTTCATCAATCAGCAAAATGTCAAACAGTTGATTCAGCTGATTTCAAGCACTACTGCAAATTAGCGAACAATGCTATGAACAGTATTACACTAAAATCATTTTCACATTGAGGCACTAAGCAATTGACAGAGTACCCAAGAAATGAACAAATTGATCCAAGAACTAACAAATCATCGTTTCTTGGCATCAACAAATTCAGTTCGTCACAGCTGAACACAAATCTGAACAAAAGAGCAGGAACGCAGCTATGCTCGATCAGTTTCAAAAAAAGCGAATGCCAGAAACAACGAAGGAATCTTTCAAGAACTAATCCAGATCATCAGACAACACGCACCACAAGACTACCCTCGATCAGTTCCAAGAATGCAGAGACAGAAATGACAAAAGAATCCTTCAAGAACCTCTCCAAGAACGGTTCCAGAACGCCCCCCACAGGACGCGTCAACACCGTCCCATCCAAGCTCGATCACGCGAGTCTACTGCGATGGCGCCCTAGTGTTTCGTCGAACCAGTGCGACGGAAACAGCAACTCCGCCGCCTCAGAGTCCACCTGCAGTAGTGTTTCGTCGAACCAGTGCGACGGAAACAGCAACTCCTCCGACTCCTCCTCCGAGTCTGACGTCTGCGGTGAAGGCTGTCACAGAACCGACCAATTTATACGAGCATAAGTACAAAAACAATCGTCGAAATAATCAAATTCTCGAATTTGAGCCCATATAAATTCGGTAGTCAACCGAAATCTCGAAGGATTTCAAACCAACTTTCATACAACTAAGATCACAGTAATTACATATCGTACGTTACAACATTTCGCAGACGTTCGCAAATAGGTTACATCATCACAGAGTCATCGTTATTACAAAACAAGTCTTGTAAACATGCGGAAGCAAATAGTTTAACTCACACACCGAGTTCAAATACACATACTGGTTTGCTGATCACGGCCCGCAAAAGCATTCAGATAAGAGAACGGAGATCATGCCCATGATCTAGTCTTCATCACCCGCCGGGTGGAGACAATACTTACAGAATCCCTGATATAGAAGGTCATCTGCAACAAGAGGGAATAAACCCTAAGTACGAAAATGTACTCAGCTAGACTTACCCATCGAAAACCAAACAAATGACACCAAGGATTATGCATAGCTTAATGTAGTGGAGCTGGCTGACACTTTCTTTTTGCAGAAAAACATGAGGAGTATGATCAACTCTTATCCTGACTAGCAGTGACTTTTTAGCCATTAACCTGTCAACTATATTAGCACCTATACTAAGCAATCATTTTATTATGGTGCAAACATTAATAACCATATCAGGTATTCATTGTGGCAACCTTATCATCATCACCCATTTAACCATATCGTTAAATTAATTGAATCTACGTTGCCGCTGCTCAGTCAAGTTCTCACTATCCGGGAGAGACGGCGATTCGAATCGATTCCTATCCAGCTGGAGGGGTATTCCTAAACACAAACCCTGCTTCCCCCGTCAGGGTCGCAAACAAGTCACCTTTGGTACGATTCAGGAGTCGCGAGTCCGAACAGATCGGCATTCTCAGAGAACCACTCTGCCAAGGTTGTTCGGGACTCTAACCCGCCTTGGACTTATACCAATGGCTCTCCGCACATCCTTACTACCTCCAGAATGTCGCCACTGCTCGCGTCCCTGGCCTGAGTCGAGCTACTAGGCTTCGCGGTCGGAACGACTTATCCGGCCAGCTAAGTGTTAGGCTGCGTTCAACATGACATGAGGACGTACAACGTATCGGTCCTTAAACGACTCAGACGGAGTCACTATGTCCAAACCTACACAAGACTCCGCCCGGTCCTAATTTATTATTCACATGGTTCTTTTCCACGATAGCAAATATAGCCAACCGTGATCCACCTCATCCTAAAGCTCGCAGGTGATAAGAAATCACCTGACTTCTACCGCACTAAGCATGGCTAAGCATTTAACCCGTCCTGAACTTAAATAGGATTCCAGTGCGATATCTGGACAAGGAAGAATATATAATGCAGCAATTGGTTCCAACCAATTCCTATACGTAATGCATCATCAACAATAAAAGATACTCAATGTATTTGTAAAAACATGGGAGGCTTAATATGCTCCGGGGCTTGCCTTTCAGGAACGATAAAGGCTGGTGGTCAGGGCACTCGGGCCATTCCTCCGCGGCGACTGCTTCGTTGGCTTCCTGCACCTCGGGCTCCTCCTCCTTGTTGGCTCCTTCGAACTCTAGCAACGTCACTCCCTCCGGCACACCTATTGCATGATTGTGCAAGATAAATATCATGGATGCACATGAACGAATGTCAGGGATGCTCGGGGAATGCATATGTTCGCTGTAGTTTGCATATTTCAACTTAAGCCCTATTCAAATCACTTTACTTACCAAGTTTATACAACCTAATGTATAATTGCTCATCTTCAGTAATGACCTAGCACCTGCACCTAAGCATATTCTCAAGTTAGGCTAACCCCTAAACAATCAACGAGAACATTGCATAAGCATACACTCAAGTATTTGTATTTCAACAAAATGGAGACTATGTAGCGGTACAGTAAACTAGCCATAACTGGAGATTTATAAATCCAATTGATATGCAATAAGACAATCTGAAAAGCTTATGAAATTGTCTACAATTCATTTTCATACCTCAGAGCATGATTCAAACCTTTACTAGGTCGAATTCATCAATCAACAGAGTTCTACCCTCACAAGGCAGAGAATAAGCAAAAACTGAAACCTAACTTTAAACAGCTGTAGTTTCTAAACTACTGGGCCAAATGCCCTCAAATTTTGACAGGAGCTAGATACATAAATTATCTACAACTCTTGTATTCATTACAATCACAGAAAACCAAAATATCATGGGGAGCTTTCTAAAGTCCCTAGATCTATCCAGAGGGACATAATGCAAACGAAATAATTAGTAACTCATGATGTAAACATATAATTGGACAAAACTAAATCTACTCACATGTCACACATATTACAAGAACACCAGAAAGTAGGGTGTTCATTCCCAAAACATTTCCTCTAATACCTTTCTTAATTTATTTAATTAATTAGAGGAAATAGTAAACATATATGAAAACTATACCATTAAATCTACAAAAATTACAGTAGCCACTACATGCCCTAAGTAGACTACCATAAAAATTTCACACCATTTTAGTAAGTACAACAGCCTACACAAAAATGGTAAGGCAGAATGACTCAAAATGACATAATTAGGAAACCTTAGTGAAAAGTGTCAAGCAACAGATTTCATATTTTTCCTAGCATCCTTAAGGTACTAAGATACTACCTACCAAGTTTCATGGCCATAGGATTCATAGATAATTTACAAAAATTCACACAAGTATCTACCCATGATAAAAGGAAAAGCTATAGCTCAAAAACTACATATGCAACGTCTCTCAAATTTTAACCAGAGCTCCTACTAAGCAATACTAGCTTACCCACAAAATTTCACAATTTTTGGATCACAGAAACTCAAGATATGATTTAAACAAGTTTGCATGCATTCAAAAACACTTTTCAAGTTCCTATTTAATTCATCCAAAATTTCTACATAAAGTGCTCAAGACATATTTTTATTAAATACTAGACCTTACTGTGAGTCTAACAAAATTGGAAGTACTCAATTTGGATCTACCAATTTGGAGTTACAAAATTTACAAAACAGCACTAAAAATTGGAATTTTTGAACTATCTTCTCAAACTCAGTCACTGACGTGGGGGACCCGGTTGTCAGCCGACCCCACCCATCAGCGAGACGAAAACAGAGGAGGCACAACGATGGCGTGGCATACGGCGAAGCTCACCGACGGCAGCTCCTCCAGCGAAAGCGACGGCACCGGCGTGCTCGCCTCGACGAACCTCATCTAGCCATGTCCTACCTGCAACCTCTACCGAGCTCGAGCAAGGACGGCGGCGTGCATGGCGAATGGCGGCGGGGTCCGATGGTGCTCCAGCGAGGTCCGACCCTGTAGGGCGCGGCTAAGCTCGGTATGAGCTTCAGGGGGTCGCGAGGAAGCTAAGGGGAGGAAGAAAGGAACATGAGAAGGCTCCGGGGGTGGTCGGCCACGTAGAGCTCCACTCCGATGAGCCTCGATCATGGTGGGCGACGGCAGAGGGGATGCGATAGGTCCTCACCTAAGCTCGATTGACGCCGTGAATGGGTGGAGATGGTGAAGCTAAGCAAGGTGGAGCTTCAGGCGAAATGGAGAGGCGCAGAGGCATGGATGGAGTAAATAAGCGAGCAACCGGGTGCATGGCGTCTTCGTGGCAGCAACAGCCTGCCCGGCGGGGGCAACGCCGGCGTACGGCCACCACTTGGCCGCCATGGCCTGACGATGTCGGCCAGCTAGCTCGCCTGAACATTATGTTTCAGAGCCCAACGAAGCCGACTGACAGAGCAAAAACATCGATCCATATCATCTAAACTGTGCTGATTTAGTTCATGTCATAGTTGACAAAGTTGGAGTACTAAGTGAGATCTTTAACTTTGTCAATTGGAGCTCGAGCTACTATGGCTTTGTTTGGGATCTACAAGGTGAACAAGTTGGGTACACGAAACTGAAATCTAGCCCTTATACTTAGAAATTTTCTAAGTGTCAAATACAACCCCAAAACTGACTTGTGGGTCCTTTTTGAACATGTTGTGCACATTTTCATGACTCGGCTTCTAAACAAAGTTTGTTCCTTATAAAAGTTTTCACAACTTTGTTTTAGGTTGCTCAGACATGCAAACATCCTAAGCCACACTTTTTAAATAGTCAAACAAAAGGGTTTAGGGGTCAAATTTGGTCAAACCATGACTTGGGAACCTAATTAGTCAAAGTGACCAACATGAACAATGTTCCAAATGACATTCTTTGTGTAACTAAGTCCCTTACAAGAGTTTTTAGCCACACCATACATTGGTCATACAAGAGTCAAGCAAGGTATGTACTGAAACAATGAAAAACACATGAAATGTTACAACTGTTTCATAGTCATGTTTCACTTGTTTCCTAATCTTGTTGCATATATTGCACTTAAGTGTTGCACACTTTACATTTCATAAAGGAAACAACACCCAAGAAACATAACGATATGTTGCAATGTTTCAAAGACATGTTTCATGTGATATAAGCTTGTGAATGAATGAATGATGCTCATGTTCATGAAATGCAAGTGCAAATGTAGAAGGCAAACACCTGGGGTGTTACAGCCCCCCCTTATAAAAATCTCGTCCCGAGATTTGAAAAGCGTACCATTGTTGATAGAATTCCTTATAACCATCCCTCAAATAATCTTCCCTTTCCCACGTTGCATCACGTTCACTATCCTGATTGCTCCACATGACTTTGTAGAACTTGACTACTTGACTCCGAGTCACTCGCTCACGAATGTCAATCACTCGAACCGGCTTTTCTTCAAAGGTCAAATCAGATTTTAACTCAATATCCCCCAATGGAACTCTCTCTTTAGGGACACGAAGACATTTCTTCAATTGGGATACATGAAAGACATTGAAGATAGCACTCATCTCAGGAGGTAATTGAATCTTATACGCCACTTTACCACTTTGTCCAATGATTTCAAACGGACCAACATATCTCGGCACAAGCTTTCGCTTCACACCAAAGCGTTGGACACTTTTCATAGGTGAGACTTTCAGATAAACGAAGTCTCCAACTTCAAACTCAATAGGTTTTCTTCGTCGATCAACATAACTTTTCTGCCTAGCTTGAGCTGTGGCCATGTGGGTTTGGATAGTACGGACTTATTCTTTGGCTTCTTGAACAAAATCAATTCCATAATATCTCCTTTCACTGGCTTCTACCCAGTTCAACGGGGTTCTACACTTCCAGCCATACAAAGCTTCAAACGGTGCCATCTTTATGCTCTCTTGATAACTATTATTGTACGAGAATTCAGCTAGGGGTAACCATTTTTCCCATGAGCCCTTAGCTAAGATGACACATGCTCTCAACATATCTTCTAAGATTTGATTCACTCGTTCAGTTTGCCCATTGGTTTGCGGATGATAGGCAGAACTTCTTACGAGCTTAGTCCCTAATAATCCGTGTAAGTGCTCCCAAAAGCGAGCAGTGAACTATGGTCCTCTATCTGAGACAATAGTACGAGGGATCCCATGAAGTCGGACTATCTGGTTGAAGTACAACTCCGCATAGTCGGTTGGACGAAAATCTATGCGGACCGGAATGAAGTGTGCCGACTTGGTCAGTCGGTCCACAATTACCCAAATTGAGTTAAAATTCCTCTGAGTAGTAGGGAGTCCAACTATAAAATCCATACTTATCTCTTCCCATTTCCAACCTGGAATAGAGAGTGGCTGAAGTAACCCAGCTTTCATGTGTACAACCTTGACCCGACAACAAGTGTCACACCTAGCCACATAAGCAGCTATCTCTTTCTTCATTTTGGTCCACCAAAATCGAGGCTTCAAATCATGATACATTTTACTACTACCAAGATGAATAGATAATTTAGAGGAATGAGCTTCGGATATGATTTGGTTTCTAAGCTCTCTATCCTTCAAAACTACCAACCTATCCTTGAACCATAACACGCCTTCCTCATCTACTCGAAAATGTTTGGTTTCTTACTCTTTCATCTTGCGCTTGATGTGAAATACACCTGCATCTGTCTTCTGTAGCTCGATAATTCGACTCTGTAGAGTACAACTAACAGTGATGTTGTGAAGGACTGCAGGATGAAGGAGCTTTGACAATTGGACATCACTCTCAATCAATGAGTGGCAATGAGACTTTCTGCTTAAGGCATCCGCGACGACGTTTGCTTTGCCAGGGTGATAGTACACTTAGAGGTTATAATCCTTGATCAACTCGAGTCATCTTCTCTGACGCATATTTAACTCTGGTTGAGTGAAGATGTACTTGAGACTTTTATGATCAGTGTAGATGTTGCACACATTGCCAAGTAGATAATGTCTCCATGCCTTCAAAGCATGAACAACTGCAGCGAGTTCCAAGTCATGCGTTGGATAATTCACTTCATGCTTCCAAAGTTGGCGAGAGGTATAAGCAATGACTCTACCCTCTTGCATAAGAACACCTCCTAACCCAATACCTGATGCATCACAGAACACATCAAAAGGTTTCTCGATATCCGGTTGTGCCAAAACCAGAGCCGATGTTAGAAGAGTTCACAGGGTATGGAAAGCCGCATCACACTCAGGAGTCCAGACAAACTTCATGTCTTTTTGCAGCAATCGAGTCATAGGCTTGGCTATTTTAGAGAAATCCGGGATGAAGCGACGATAATAGCCAGCCAACCCCAGAAAACTCCGAACCTCATGCACCGAGATGGGAGCCTTACAGTTCAATACTTCTTGCACCTTGGTGGGATCAACCATAATTCCACCATCGGACAACACATGTCCAAGAAAAGGTACCTCACGAAGCCAGAATTCACATTTGCTGAACTTTGCATACAGCTGGTGTTCCCGCAATCTAGTGAGAACCACCCGTAAATGTTCAACATGATCTTCTTCATTCTCAGAATAGACCAAGATATCATCTATAAATACCACCACAAATTTGTCCAACTCGGGCATAAACACTGAATTCATCAGATACATAAAATGTGCGGGGGCATTGGCCAATCCAAAAGACATAACAAGGTACTCATACAGACCATATCTTGTAGAGAATGTAGTTTTTGGGACATCCTCAGGCCGAATTTTGATTTGATGATACCCAGATTTCAAATCAATCTTGGAAAAGACTTTTGCTTTAGACAACTGATCAAACAAGATATCGATGCGTGGCAGAGGGTACTTATTCTTGATTGTAACTGCATTCAAGGGTCTATAATCTACACACATGCGTAGAGATTGATCCTTCTTCTTCACAAAGATGGCTGGGCACCCCCACGGAGATGAACTAGGGCGGATAAGGCCTTTCTTTAGCAGTTCATTCAACTGGGTCTTAAGTTCGGCTAGTTCATTAGGAGGCATTCTATATGGCCTTCTAGAGATGGGAGCTGTACCAGGAAGCAACTCTATCTTGAATTCTACTTCTCGATTTGGAGGCAATCTAGGCAAATCATCGGGGAAAACATCCGGAAAGTCACACATGACAGGGATATCTGCCAGAGACTTTGCTTGCACCGCATTGGTTGTGCAAGAAAGATTGATGTCCCTAGGTAACTGTACTAGAAAACCCTCCTGATTGCCAGGATCTCTGAGCATAACTACCCTAGTCGATGTATCAATAAGCACTCCATAACGGCTCATCCAATTCATTCCCAATATCACATCGATACCTAGCCATGGTAAAACTACCAGATCAACCTGATAACTTTGCCCCTCTATCACAAATTGTACATCCCCAACTACCAGCTTGGTTGGGATAATACCACTGGCAGCCCTAATACAATAACCCTCACCCTCAACAGTATATGTTTTTTGCATAAACTTGGATGCAAATGATGGACTAATGAAGGAATGCGAAGCACCTGAATCAAATAGTACAACTGCGGGGTGTTGGTCAATTAGAAACTTACCGGCAGTCACTACCTCTCCTGAAGGAATCTCAGTAATATTAGTGTGGTTCACTTGTCCCTGACGGCCACCCTAGTAATTATTCTTCTTAGGGTAAGGGCACTCCCTTGCCTAGTGGCCTGTCTTGTTGCAGTTCCAGCACGACATGTTGCTTGGTGGAGCCCTGGAACTACCCTGACTGGTCGTGCCCTTGGGAAGAGCAACTATAAATGCCTTGCGAAACCCAGTCTTGGCGGGATTCTTCTTCTGCGGTGGGCGAAACTTGGTGGCTGACGTTGGAGGACGGAATGGAGCCCTCTATGTGACGGGAGCCTTAGATTGTGAGGCACCCACCTCATAGGCCCTCTTACAACTTTTCGAAGCTGCATATACAGCATTGTTGTTCTCTTGCGATAAGGCATCACTCACAAACTCATTAAAATGAGCACACTTGCAATTTCCCATGGTCTTCATTAGTTTGGGGCTAAGTCCCTGCTTGAAGCTAGCAATCTTCTTAGCATCGGTGTCCACAAACTCGGTAGCGTACCTTGCAAGGTTGTTGAAAGCTTGCAAGTATTCATTCAGGCTTTTGTTCCCCTGAGTTAGCTTCATGAACTCTATATGTTTGATCGCCATAAGACCAGGAGGAATGTAATTTCCCCTGAAAGCAGACTTGAACTGATCCCAAGTGATTTGGGCATTAGCAGGCATAGTGGACCGATGATGACTCCACCAAATGCCAGTAGGCCCATGCAGTTGGTGCGATGCATACTCAGTTTTTAGCACCTCAGTCAAGCGGAGCAGACGGAACTTCTGCTCAAGAGTATTCAACCACTCATCAGCTTGTAGAAGCTCCTCAGCCTCCTTGAAGATTGGGGGTTTCGTGTCAAGGAAATCCTTGAAATCACTATATTAATTTGGATCTGGTCCTTGGCGTGGACCACGGCCATCACGATTCGCAATCGTCCGGAGGGCCTCAGCCATAGTGCGCTGTCCTTCCGCAAGCATCGCTGTCAATTCCGTGGGTGTGGGTGGTGGTGGCGGTAGATCATCATCATCACTCGCACCGGTGGAACGAGTACGAGGCATCTGCACAATGCGCACCCAGTAATTATTGATGATGTCAGCACATTGGAGAGGAACAATATAATCATGCCAAACTGTATTTACTGACGAGAATGAAAACTTCATACAATAAACAGAGGCAATAATTCATTCTCCAATCACCACATCATCAAGTAGATTACTAGCGCCATACGTAGTGCATTCCAACATGACAAGTTTTAAACTTTACCATAACATTACGCATCCCGAAGGGAGCGAATTAAAATACATTACAAGTATGACTGCAAAAGCTTAACTAGTGAGACTTGCTAACGAACTACTCGTCGAAGTGATCACTGTCCACATCGGAGACACCTTGGACTTCTTCTGGGTATTCCTCTTCTTCTAACTCTAAAGAAGCATCTCTGTGATGGGTCACACGATCCAATTCTTGTGCAGCCTCATCTCTCGCAATAGTGAGGTGCATCAGCTGGTTATGAAGCTCGTCTCTCTCGCGTGCGGTTTGACCCCACTGTTGCAGACGATAATTTGCAATACCGCGAATCTCCTCAACTTCATGCTGAGAGATTGCACTTTATACTTGGGATAAGCAATTATAAGGGAGGGAGTAATGCAATATGAATGTCATGAGTGAATATGATGCATGCTCGTTCCGTACGTCCTCACAAACCTAAGAAATTTAAGCTTTAGCGGAATATACGGTGGCATACATACATTCTCTCAATTAGCGGTAACTAGTCGATCTACACGGTGCGTTGTTAGCGTACCTGCAGAAAAACTTCATTGCAGTCCAACCCATCAAGATATAATGCTAATTACACAAGTAGTACTAAGATACTCTCCATATATACATCCCCTGATATATATACTTTGGTATCCAAACTACCCAACAAATGTACCCACAATTAAGTACCTTCATATATACATGTATGCAACATGTAAATACTCCAGTAACCACAACTAGCTCTCCCCTAGACCGACGATTGGACGGTCATGCTCTCGCAACTCACACTTACTTTAGCGTAGAGACAATTGATCCATCCATTACCATTCAAACGAATGGCACCCATGCAATATCACGCCGCATGGACGACGAAATAGAAACAATCAATTCCCCCAAGTTAGTAATTAATTATATATAAGCCACCTAGAAGTCCTTAAGCGGGCTATAAGGGATGTGATCACCAGTATACCATAAAAATTTTGATTTTTGAACACTTATATATAACTATAAGTTTGAAAACCATTTTAACAACAAAAGCTTTTGTTTTAAATAGCCGTAAGACATGTTTAATGTTGAATCTAGCTCTGATACCAGCTGTCACAGAACCAACCAATTTATACGAGCACAAGTACAAAAACAATCACCGAAACGATCAAATTCTTGAACTTGAGCCCATATAAACCTGGTAGTCAACCGAAATCTCGAAGGATTTCAAACCAACTTGCATACAACCAAGATCACAGTAATTCAACATAACATATCGTACATTACAACATTTCGCAGACGTTCGCAAATAGGTTACATCATCACAGAGTCATCGTTATTACAAAATAAGTCTTGTAAACATGCGAAAGCAAATAGTTTAACTCACACACTGAGTTCAAATACACATACTGGTTTGCTGATCACAGCCCGCAAAAGCATTCAGATAAGAGAACGGAGATCATGCCCATGATCTAGTCTTCATCACCCGCCGGGTGGAGACAATACTTACAGAATCCCTGATATAGAAGGTCATCTGCAACAAAAGGGAATAAACCCTGAGTACGGGAATGTACTCAGCTAGACTTACCTGTCGGAAACCAAACAAATGACACCAAGGATTATGCATAGCTTAATGTAGTGGAGCTGGCTGACACTTTCTTTTTGCAGAAAAGCATGAGGAGTATGATCAACTCTTATCCTGACTAGCAGTGACTTTTTAGCCATTAACCTGTCAACTATATTAGCACCTATACTAAGCAATCATTTTATTAGGGTGCAAACATTAATAACCATATCAGGTATTCATTGTGGCAACCTTATCATCATCATCCATTTAATGATATCGTTAAATTAATTGAATCTACGTTGCCGCTGCTCAGTCAAGTTCTCACTATCCAGGAGAGACGACGATTCGAATCGATTCCTATCTAGCTGGAGGGGTATTCCTGAACACAAACCCTGCTTCCCCTGTCATGGTCGCAAACAAGTCACCTTTGGTACGATTTAG
Organism: Miscanthus floridulus; assembly: GCF_019320115.1. Classification (NCBI taxonomy): domain Eukaryota; kingdom Viridiplantae; phylum Streptophyta; class Magnoliopsida; order Poales; family Poaceae; genus Miscanthus; species Miscanthus floridulus. The sequence continues at coordinate 58,192,911 of NC_089590.1, read as the reverse complement.
GAGTCGCGAGTCCGAACAGATCGGCATTCTCAGAGAACCACTCTGCCAAGGTTGTTCGGGACTCTAACCCGCCTTGGACTTATGCCAATGGCTCTCCGCACATCCTTACTACCTCCAGAATGTCGCCACTGCTCGCGTCCCTAGCCTGAGTCGAGCTACTAGGCTTCGCGGTCGGAACGACTTATCCGGCTAGCTAAGTGTTAGGCTGCGTTCAACATGACATGAGGACGTACAGTGTATCGGTCCTTAAACGACTCAGACGGAGTCACTATGTCCAAACCTACACAAGACTCCGCCCGGTCCTAATTCATTATTCACATGGTTCTTTTCCACGATAGCAAATATAGCCAACCGTGATCCACCTCATCCTAAAGCTCGTAGGTGATAGGAAATCACCTGACTTCTACCGCACTAAGCATGGCTAAGCATTTAACCCGTCCTGAACTTAAATAGGATTCTAGTGCGATATCTGGACAAGGAAGAATATATAATGCAGCAATTGGTTCCAACCAATTCCTATACGTAATGCATCATCAACAATAAAAGATACTCAATGTATTTGTAAAAACATGGGAGGCTTAATATGCTCCAGGGCTTGCCTTTCAGGAATGAGGAAGGCTGGTGGTTAGGGCACTCGGGCAATTCCTCCGTGGCGACTGCTTTGTTGGCTTCCTGCACCTCGGGCTCCTCCTCCTGGTTGGCTCCCTCAAACTCCAGCAACGTCACTCCCTCCGGCACACCTATTGCATGATTGTGCAAGATAAATATCATGGATACACATGAACGAATGTCAGAGATGCTCGGGGAATGCACATGTTCGCTGTAGTTTGCATATTCCAACTTAAGCCCTATTCAAATCACTTTACTTACCAAGTTTATACAACCTAATGTATAATTGCTCATCTTCAGTTAATGACCTAGCACCTGCACCTAAGCATATTCTCAAGTTAGGCTAACCCCTAAACAATCAACGAGAACATTGCACAAGCATACACTCAAGCATTTGTATTTCAACAAAATGGAGACTATGTAGCGGTACAGTAAACTAGCCATAACTAGAGATTTATAAATCCAATTGACATGCAATAAGACAATCTGGAAAGCTTATGAAATTGTCTACAATTCATTTTCAGACCTCAGAGCATGATTCAAACCTTTACTAGGTCGAATTCATCAATCAACAGAGTTCTACCCTCACAAGACAGAGAATAAGCAAAAACTGAAACCTAACTTTAAACAGCTGTAGTTTCTAAACTACTAGGCCAAATGCCCTCAAATTTTGACAGGAGCTAGATACATAAATTATCTACAACTCTTGTATTCATTACAATCACAGAAAACCAAAATATCATGGGGAGCTTTCTAAAGTCCCCAGATCTGTCCAGAGGGACATAATGCAAACGAAATAATTAGTAACTCATGATGTAAACATATAATTGGACAAAACTAAATCTACTTGCATGTCACACATATTACAAGAACACCAGAAAGTAGGGTGTTCATTCCCAAAACATTTCCTCTAATACCTTTCTTAATTTATTTAATTAATTAGAGGAAATAGTAAACATATATGAAAACTACACCATTAAATCTACAAAAATTACAGTAGCCACTACATGCCCTAAGTAGACTACCATAAAAATTTCACACCATTTTAGTAAGTACAACAGCCTACACAAAAATGGTAAGGCAGAATGGCTCAAAATGGCATAATTAGGAAACCTTAGTGAAAAGTGTCAAGCAACAGATTTCATATTTTTTCTAGCATCCTTAAGGTACTAAGATACTACCTACCAAGTTTCATGGCCATACGATTCATAGATAATTTACAAAAATTCACACAAGTATCTACCCATGATAAAAGGAAAATCTATAGCTCAAAAACTACACATGCAATGTCTCTTAAATTTTAACCAGAGCTCCTACTAAGCAATACTAGCTTACCCACAAAATTTCACAATTTTTGGATCACAGAAACTCAAGATATGATTTAAACAAGTTTGCATGCATTCAAAAACACTTTTCAAGTTCCTATTTAATTCATCCAAACTTTCTACATAAAGTGCTCAAGACATATTTTTATTAAATACTAGACCTAACTGTGAGTCTAACAAAATTGGAAGTACTCAATTTGGATCTTCCAATTTGGAGTTAAAAATTTACAAAACAGCACTAAAAACTGGAATTTTTGAACTATCTTCTCAAACTCAGTCACTGACATGGGGGACCCGGTTGTCAGCCGACCCCACCCGTCAGCGAGACGAAAACAGAGGAGGCACGACGACGGCGCGGCATACGGCGAAGCTCGCCGACGGCGGCTCCTCCGGCGAAAGCGACGGCACCAGCGTGCTCGCCTCGACGAACCGCATCTAGCCATGTCCTACCCGCAACCTCTACCGAGCTCGAGCAAGGACGGCGGCGTGCATGGCGAACGGCGGCGGGGTTCGATGGTGCTCCGGCGAGGTCTGGCCCTGTAGGGCGCGGCTAAGCTCGGTATGAGCTTCAGGGGGTCACGAGGAAGCTAAGGGGAGGAAGAAAGGAACATGAGAAGGCTCCGGGGGTGGTCGGCCACGTAGAGCTCCACTCCGACGAGCCTCGGTCATGGTGGGCGGCGGCGGAGGGGATGCAATAGGTCCTCACCTAAGCTCGATTGACGCCATGAATGGGTGGAGATGGTGAAGCTAAGCAAGGTGGAGCTTCAGGCGAAATGGCGAGGCGCAGAGGCATGGATGGAGTAAATAAGCAAGCAACCGGGTGCATGGCGTCTTTGTGGCAGCAACAGCCTGCCCGGCGGGGGCAACACCGGCATACGGCCGCCACTTGGCCACCGCGGCCTGACGATGTCGGCCAGCTGGCTCGCCTGAACATTATGTTTCAGAGCCCAACGAAGCCGACTGACAGAGCAAAAACATCGATCCATATCATCTAAAATGTGCTGATTTAGTTCATGTCATAGTTGACAAAGTTGGAGTACTAAGTGAGATCTTTAACTTTGTCAATTGGAGCTCGAGCTACGACAGCTTTGTTTGGGATCTACAAGGTGAACAAGTTGGGTACACGAAACTGAAATCTAGCCCTTATACTTAGAAAATTTCTAAGTGTCAAATACAACCCTAAAACTGACTTGTGGGTCCTTTTTGAATATGTTGTGCACATTTTTATGACTCGGCTTCTAAACAAAGTTTGTTCCTTATAAAATTTTGCACAACTTTGTTTTAGGTTGCTCAGACATGCAAACATCCTAAGCCACACTTTTTAAACAGTAAAACAAAAGGGTTCAGGGGTCAAATTTGGTCAAACCATGACTTGGGAACCTAATTAGTCAAAGTGACCAACATGAACAATGTTCCAAATGACATTCTATGTGTAACTAAGTCCCTTAAAAGAGTTTTTGGCCACACCATACATTGGTCATACAAGAGTCAAGCAAGGTATGTACTGAAACAATGAAAAACACATGAAATGTTACAACTGCTTCATAGTCATGTTTCACTTGTTTCCTAATCTTGTTGCATAGTAATAACTAACTTTGTTTCACTAAGTGAGTGGCACATGTTGCACTTAAGTGTTGCACACTTTACATTTCATAAAGGAAACAACACCCAAGAAACATAACGATATGTTGCAATGTTTCAAAGACATGTTTCATGTGATATGAGCTTGTGAATGAATGAATGATGCTCATGTCCATGAAATGCAAGTGCAAATGTGGAAGGCAAACACCTAGGGTGTTACAGACAGCTCTGGCGATGATGGCGGTGGCCGCTTCCACGGCAGCACGGGATGGGGAACCTCGCGGCAGATCGGGCGGGACATGTCCTCCGCAGTGAGAAGCCATTCGTCGATGCCGAGCTCACACTTGATGGTGGCGCCGTAGTGGAAAACGTGGTCGTAGGTGTTAGCTTGATCTCCAATGGCCCAACTGCCAATTTGGGCTTCTAACACCCTCCTTCTCATTCCTTACTCGTTTGTAACCCACAGCAAACTTCGAGCATCTGGGCTCAGGAATAAAGTCACCGACCGACTTAAACTAGATATTAGGCACGTTGCCTGAATTAGTATAAATCCTGTGTCATCGCGTGCTAGGCCACATTCGATCACAGCACATGGCAAAACAACAAATATCTACTTATCGGCCACATTTTGCACTAACAGTTGGCGCCGTTCGTGGGGAGGACACTGTGCATTCACGCTTTTGGTCATTGGATGACCCACCTTTCCACCGTCTTCGCCATGGTAGGCTCAAGCGATACGATTCGCTTCGTCTCGCTTTAGTTTCCCACGCTCCCACTTGCTGGGATGTGGGTTCCTCGTGTCTTCGTGCCACTCCAGACCTTCCTTTCGAGAGTCTAGGCTTCATCGTCGACCAGCTCGACGTACTCCGCCTCTGCGAGGAGGCACTTGTCCTGGCGCCCATTGGAGGAGGAGCATCCTACACCGGCCCCGGGCCACTCGACGACCTCAACGTCGAGACACCCATGCTTCGCCTCGAGCCCATGCTGGGCTTAAACCCCATGGTGAGTGATGTACATATTGTTCTTTACTCACTATTTAACACCTTTCGCCAGCTCTCCGAAGGGACGCCGTTGTCCCCACCACGACCGCCAAGCGACCTGTTCCCCTACGGCTTCCCGTCCCCCATGGACACATGCGCACGGGGGCTCAGAAGGATGCTGACGCCGCCCACTCTCACATCCGAGTTTGTGGGGATGGTGGGCTACGCCCCCGCCTCCTTCCACGACCTCATCGATGACAAGGTTGAAAGTGACGGCTCCAGCATCGGCGATGTCATGGCACCTAGCCACCCTCTGTCCTAGGAGTGTGCTATGGCGGACGCCCCGGGACAGCTACCAGAGGTAGTGGAGTCTCTGCAGACTCACACCCCTATGGACCCCATGCGTAGGCCCTAGCGCATGTGCAGGAGGACGGCGAGGAGTTACAACAAAGGCGGCAGAGCCAACAGCCACCTACGCCGATGTGCCCAGTGCATCACGCTGCGCCACATGCGCGTAACCTGGTGATCGACGCTCGGGGTCGTGCCCATCTGGTCCAGCGTAACATACTAGAAGGAGGGGATGACCCCACTCAGTTTGCTTGAGCTAGCCAGCACATCGCTGCTGCGGCGATGCTTCTGCGTGGCCTCCCCAAGCCTGCCCCCCAAGAGCAGGCGATCCACTGGAATCTCCAGGCACTGGTGGAGACCGCTACCGTTCAGCAGGCGTAGAGCTCCGTGTCATGACACTGGCTCTAGGGCTGCACTGGTCGAATCGCTCCGTCCACTCACCGCAGCAGTTACCGAGCGTGGAGCAGGAAGCCATGGCTGCACCGCAGCCCAACCCAGCGCCCGCTCCACACCAACCACCTGTGCACGAGCAGCTTGGGCCGAATAGTGATGCTTGCAGCATCATCAACAATTGGCTCCATACTCACCACAATGATGACATCCATCGAATGGTGGCATGGCGGCCAATCGAACGACCAGAGCCCTAGCCCTAATGGCTCGGGGCCACAGGCCTTTGGTCGTCGTATCCAGAAAGCACCGTTCCCACAGCATTTTCGACCGCACACCAACATCGCCAAGTACACTAGGGAGATGAACCCGGATGTATGGCTCAAGGACTTCTGGCTCGCCTACCGAGCCGGTGGAGTGGATGATGACAAATTCATCATCCAGTACCTCCCCATCTGGGTGGGGGAGCATGTTCAGGTATGGCTTGAATTCCTTTCGCCCAACAACATCTGTGACTGGGTGGACCTCAAGAGGGTCTTCATCGGGAACTTCTAGGGGACGTATGTCCATCCTAGGAATTCCTGGGACCTCATGAGTTGCCAACAGGAGCCCAACGAGTCCCTACGGGATTACATCCACATGTTTCCAAAACGTCATCAGCACGTTCCTCTCTAGGACAACCTGCCAGTCCCTGGTCCATAAGCTCAGCTATGTGAAACCCCGTACCACCCGAGGCCTGGTCGACATTACCACGAACCATGCCTCCAGCGATAAGGCAATCGAGGCGGTCTTCAATAGTGGTTGGGATAAGGGCAAGGCCAAGTGCGAGGACCAAGGCGAGGGCCCCTCCACGCAACAGGGCAAGAAGAACAAGAAGGATCGGGGCCCATCGACCAACCCAGCTTTGGTCGCCGCAGCCGATCGCGCGGGAAAACAGCCCCAGCAGGGCAAGTCCGACCACTTCAACAAGCTCACAAAGAACCCCTACACCAATCACTTCTACACCATCAAGCACCTCTATAAGGACTGTGAGCTCCTTAAATGCTTCCTATGGCAAGCCGGCAAGGCAAAGGAAGGGAAAGGCAAGGAGGACGTGGCCAAGAAGAGAGGCGCAGCAGGTAAGGATGGAGACAGCTTCCCCGACCTCGAGGAATGCCTTATGATCTTTGGGGGATCCGACACCATCCACTCTAAGCACCAGCATAAGGTACGCTACTGAGAGGCATGTGCTGCCTAGTCGGCCATCCCCTCTTTCCTTAGCTGGTCGGACTCCCCGATCACTTTTGATTAGAAAGACCATCCTTCCCACGTCGCCCGACCGGGTCGCTACCCGCTCATCATTGACCCCATCATTCGCAAGAAGCGCCTCACAAAGGTGTTGATGGACGGAGGCAGCGGCCTCAACATTCTATACATCGACACCCTCGACACCATGCACATCCCCTGGTCAGAGCTCCGTCCCATGAGCTCACCCTTCCATGGTGTGATCTCGGGGACATAGGCATACCCACTAGGGTAGATTGACCTGCTGTGGGCTGGTGAAGTAGTGGTCGACGCAGATTGGATATGCGCCTCCTCTGTGGTCATGGCGATGAAGTTGTCGGAGCTAGTGGTCCAGGTGATCTGGCCGATGGTGAACGTGAGGCCGTTCGGCATAGCCATGGAACCGGGGATGATGACCATCTTGTTTGTCTAGGGAGCAGTATCAGCTACAGCAAAACACTGCTTCCAACTACGCGTACAATATACAACGCTGCTCGGATCTATGTTTTATACATCGACCTCGGCCAAAGCCACGCAACTTTGTCAACATGGTTCGGATTGAGGAGTATCAAGAAGGATCGGTCCACACAGTTCAAGAAGGCGGTTCAAGCTCCCCGTCCAGTATCGCATCTATTGGCTTCGTCCACACTAAGCTTCAGCATCGTGACAATGAAGAAGTTGAATACGATCTGGATATCCCAGACCACTCCCTGGGGTTCCCATGATTCCCATCCTTCCCACCGAGGCAAGGAGACTTGATCAATGTCATCAATAATGACAAACCACCGGTAGTTGGCGAAACAGAACAAGAAAGGCTAGCACGCGAAGCACGCAATATTGACCGATTTAATCGCAGACAAGCCAAAGCCGAGGCAGAAGAGGAGGCACGACGCATAAGTTTCTAGCCACGCGATCTCAACAATGCCTTTGATAGGGTAGGGGAAAAGCAGGTCTTCAGAACTCCAAGCGCCAACGTAGTTGTTGCTATGGCAACAATGCAACGACTACCCAATACCCTAGAAATCTAGGCAATTCGTGATGATGTACAAGCCTACCTGATGGCTGCTATAGCCCAGACTGCAGAGATTGCAAACCAAGCCCGAGCTCCGTCTGTCTCAGTCGAATCAAGCCACAGTCACCCACATCCACCCAACCAACGTGGCTCACGCAACAATGACCCACCAGACAACCGTCAAGGCGGAAATGGTGGTCATGATGGTGGTTGGGACGACAACCGCCGCAACAACCAGGACGATAATCGATGAGACAACCATGACAATCGCCGTGATAACCGTGGTCGTGGGGTCAACCAGGGTGGCAATCGGGATCGCTGTGATGGCAATTACGATCTCCGCCATTCCCTCGGAGAACGCGATCTGTGCGATCACATTAACCAAAGAGCCAACGATCGTGCATCTCACAAAAGCTATCACCGTATAGAATATGATACTACCCACGGCCCTCTGGGTTTAAAGTAGTTTACTCCTCACCTTCACCAAGTCGTGTGGCCAAAAAACTTCAAGCTCGAAAAACTCTAGAAGTACGATGGCAAGGAGAACACCGAGTTATGGGTCATGCTCTATGAAACTGCATGTAGATCAGCCATGGCTGATGAGCACGTCATGTCTAATTACTTCCCAGTTGTCGTCTGCCATGCAGGCCACCAATGGCTGGTCAGCTTGCTGGCAAACTACTTTGATTCTTGGCAAGAGCTCAAGCAAGCATTCATCGACAACTTCATTGCTACTTGCGAACAACCTGGCAACAAATATGATCTGCAGCGGATTCAAGATCACAAAGATGAGCCACTGCACGAGTACGTTCGACGCTTCTCGGAGATGCGCATCAAGGTCCCATCAAATCTCTGACAACGAGTCAATCGAAGCGTTCATCACTGGTCTCCGCTTCCATGATGCCCTAAGGGACAAGCTCGTCCACAAAAGACCTGAATCGGTCACAGCGCTCCTAGCTACTGCTAAAAAATATGCGGACGCCGATGATGCTAAAAAGATAATCATCGAAGAAGCAGCAAGGGTTCCATGCTCCGACCACCCCCACACCACGATGACTACCGCGGCAACCATGGTCGGAACGACAATTTTGATCGCCGCAACCAGCTCAACGATTTTTGCGACCACCATGACCAGCATAATCAGCGGCGTAATCGCCGTGACGATTATAGGGGCAAGCGTGCTCGGGAAGATGACGGCGAAGTCAACATCGTTAAAAAAGGTGGTGGACATCACAATTACGAAGAAGACTACGCCAAAGCATTGAAAGGACCCTGCTAGCTCCATCCCAAGTCAAACCATACCATGGAGAGTTGCCGTGTTCTCAAATCCATCTACACGTGCCAATAGGCTCTAGATAAATCCGACAAGCCTAATGATGCAGGGGAGCAGCGTAACGAGGACAACAATGATGAAGACACAGATCCCCATCACAAGTACATCAAGCCAACCGACCGCGTCCACACCATCATTGGGGGCAAAGTGTCCATCGAGACCAAACGAGAGCGCAAGCTGCTCGCCCACGCTTGCTTGAACGTGGCCAATGCCGACAACCTCATCGCTGATCCACGGCTCCCTCCTTGGTCTCACCACGAGATCTCCTTCAATAGAAAGGACCAATGGGCTGCAATACCTGAGCCAGGGCATTTTCCTCTGGTTCTCGATCCTTGTATCAACAAGGTTCAGTTCGATAGAGTGCTGATTGACGACGGCAGTTCCATCGATATACTGTTCAAGAATAGTTTGCTAGCCCTAAAGATAACCCAGGCTGATCTCAAGCCATACGAGGCACAGTTCTGGGGTGTTCTCCTCAGATAGAGCTCCACACCTCTTGGGTAGATCACGCTACCTATGCAATTTGGTACCCTAGACCACTTCTGCACCGACTACGTCAACTTCATGGTCGTCGACTTCGAAAGCACCTACCATGCTATCCTTGGCCGACCAGCGCTCACCAAGTTCATGGCCATACCTCACTATAGGTATTTGGTGCTCAAGATGCCTACTGAGAAGGGGGTTCTAACTCTCAAGGGCAACGTATACACAGCTTACACCTACGAGGATGACAGCTTCAAAATAGCAGAGGCTCACGACCTCTCTATTCGCATGGCCGAGACCATGCTCGATGCCAAGCAGACCCTAGCCAACCACCTGGAGATCCTAGAGCTCGAGGCCCCATGCAAGAACATCAAGTCCAAAGAGCACAAAGAGATCTAGCTGGTCGATGGTGATCCCAGCAAAACGGCCCTTATCGGGGCCAACCTAGATCCTAAATAGGAAGACGCGCTCGTTAGGTTCTTGAGGAGCAACATAAGTGTGTTCGCATGGAAACCCGCTGACATGCCCGGTGTACCTCGGAACTTGATCGAGCACTCCTTAAATGTCAATGGCAAGGCCAAACCCATCAAGCAGAAGCTATGATGGTTTGCTCGTGACAAAAGGAGGCTATTAGGGGAGAAGTTACACGGCTTTTAGCAGCCAAATTTATCAAAGAAGTGTATCATCTGGAGTGGTTAGCCAACCTGGTTCTTGTACGCAAAAAGAATAAGGAATGGAGAATGTGCGTTGATTACACTGATCTCAACAAACATTGCCCTAAAGACCCCTTCGGCTTACCTCGCATAGACGAGGTCATAGATTCAACTACCGGTTGTGAGCTGCTTTCCTTTCTCGATTGCTACTCTAGCTATCACTAGATCGCTCTCAAAAAGGACGACCAGATCATGACATCCTTCATCACGTCCTTCGGCGCCTACTGCTACATGACCATGTCATTCAGGCTCAAGAACGCTGGGCTACCTACCAACGTGCCATACAGGCCTACCTCAAAGATGAGATAAAAGACGACCTCGTCGAGGCTTATGTTGACAATGTAGTTGTTAAAACCAAGGACGCATACACCCTTGTTGACAACCTAGAACGTACCTTTGCAGCTCTTAACACATTCCAATGGAAATTAAACCCAAAGAAGTGCATCTTTGGTGTTCCATCTAGTATACTGCTCGGCAACGTCGTCAGTCACAATGGCATACGCCCTAACCCAGAGAAAGTAAAAGCTATCTTGGACATGAAGCCACCCAAAAAGGTGAAAGATGTTCATAAGCTTACCAGATGCATGGCTGCCCTCAGTCGTTTCATATCTAGATTAGGCAAAAAAGGACTACCGTTTTTCCTATTGCTTAAAGCATCCGAGAAGTTTGAGTGGTCGGAGGAAGCAGACGCTGCCTTTACACAGCTGAAACAATTCCTTACATCACCTCCAGTCCTCACTGCTCCCAGAGAAGACGAAACCCTCCTGCTTTACATTGCGGCAACTAATCGAGTGGTCTCCACTGCCATGGTGGTCGAGCATGACGAGCCCAACCATGTCTACAAGGTACATCGACCAATTTATTTCATCAGTGAGGTGCTCAGTGAATCCAAGACCAGGTACCCACAGATTCAAAAACTGATCTACGCCATACTAATTACATCCCGAAAGTTGAAACACTCAGTGAATCCAAGACCAGGTACCCATAGATTCAGAAACTGATCTATGCCATACTAATTACATCCCGAAAGTTGAAACACTACTTCAACGGATATCGTGTGGTGGTCATGACTGAGTACCCTCTAGGAGACATCATTCGCAACAAGGATGCAAACAAGTGCATCATCAAATGGGCAATGGAGCTATGCCCTTTCTCCTTGGAATTTGCAAGTCGTACTACAATCAAGTCTCAGGCACTTGTCGATTTCATCGTCGAGTGGACAGACTTAAGCACACCTGCCTCTCAGGGGCCCACCGAGTATTGGAAGATGTACTTTGACAGCTCTCTCAACATCGATGACGTAGGAGCAGGAGTCCTTTTCGTATCACCATCCAAGGAGCAGCACCGATACGTCCTCAGGATTTATTTCCCGGCGTCTAATAATGCCACCGAGTACGAAGCATGCCTATACGGTCTACGTATTGCGGTCGAGCTTGGTGTCAAGCGTCTCTATGTCTATGGAGACTCAGCTCTTGTCATCAACTAGCTCAACAAGGACTGGGATACGACCAGCGAAAAGATGGACGCATACTGCAAAGCGATCAGAAAGCTAGAAGGCAAGTTCTATGGCATCGAGTACACACATGTGGTCTGGGACAAAAATCAAGCAGCAGATGCGCTATCAAAGTTAGGATCATCCTGAGCCAAATTCCCACATGGTGTATTTGTTCAAGACCTGCTCATGCCCTCCATCAAAGAAGAAGATCCCGCGGTCGACAAGCCTCCAGACTAGCCATTGGTGGCTACGGTTCCAGCGTCAAACACCACCAAACTACCTCCGACCACCAAGAAGCCTGACTAGAGAGTACCTTTCATCAAGTACCTGACAGATGGTAGTGGTTACACCGATCGAACAGAGAACGAACGCCTGGTGCATCACAGTAAGCAGTATCTGCTCGTCAATGGCAAATTATGGCGCAAGAACGCGAAGGAGGAAATCTTGATGAAGTGTATAACCCAGGAGGATGGTGAACATCTCCTAGACAAAATCCACTCTGGCTCCTGTGGCAACCATGTGGCCTCGAGAATGCTGGTCGGCAAGGCTTTCCGAGCAGGGTTCTTTTGGCCGTCAGCCGTAGCCGATGCAGAGAAGCTAGTTCGCCATTGTGAAAGTTGTTAGTTTTTCGCCAAGAGAATCCACATACCAGCACATGAGATTCAGACTATACCAGCCTCTTGGCCCTTCACATGCTGGGGACTAGATATGATTGGGCCTTTCAAACTGGCCCCTAGAAAATTTACATGCGTCTTTGTGCTGATCGATAAATTCTCCAAGTGGATAGAGTACATGCCCCTGGTCAAGGCACCTTCAGAAAAGGCTATTGCGTTCCTCGACCAGGTCATCCACTGCTTCGGCATACCCAACAGCATCATCACTGATCTGGGTACTCAGTTCACCAGGAATGCTTTTTGGGACTTCTACGATGAAAGGAGCATAGTAGTAAAATATGTCTCGGTGGCACACCCTAGAGCTAATGGACAGGTCGAGCGGGCAAATGGTATGATCCTGGACACACTTAAGAAGAGGATGTATAGAGAAAATGACAAAGCTCCTAGAAGATGGCTCAAAGAGTTATCAGTCGTGGTCTGGGGTCTCAGAACCTAGCCCAGTTGCAATACAGGCGTATCACCATACTTTATGGTTTATGGCGCTGAGGTAGTACTCCTAGCACATATAGCCTTCAGATCAGCATGGGTAGAGAACTTTGATGAAGACAAGGCTAATGAAGTGAGGGAGCTAGAAGTGAATAGTGTAGAAGAGAAGTGGCTCGATTCTTGTGTACGTATAGCCAAATACCTTGCTGTTTTGCGTAGGTACTACAACAAGAACGTCAAGGAGCGGTTCTTCGTGGTCGGGGACCTGGTCCTGAAGTGGAAGACGAATCAGGCTGGTGTCCACAAACTCGCAACCCATGGGAAGGACCCTTCATGATCAAGGAGGTCACACGCCCTACATTTTACAGGTTAGCTCGCCTAGACGACATAGACGTACCCAATTCCTAGCACATCAACAAGCTTAGGCATTTCTATGCTTAGCTACTAAGATATGTACCCCTCTTATACTTTTGATTTATTTCAATAAAGCTATTATGATTTCTCCGACCACTCTAATGTGTCACTTCAAAGTCTATTGTTATTCTAACTCTATCAGTTACAACTGACCACCATTCCTTCTCAGGTTTTCAGAGCAGGCCCTGTCTTCGGTTCCCCCCAATGCGTGCATGGGATCCGCTCTCTATGCTACGGGTGATCGGCAGGTGCTCTCTGGTTTGACTTGTGTGTTTCTATGTGTGCACAAGCTATGCACCTCACACTCCAAAAGCAAGTCAAACTAGGGCCGTACAGACCTTTCAGGATGATGTGTTGACTAAACCGGTACAACTAAACAAAACGCCAACACGTTCTAACTTAGTTACACCAACATGATATCCGAGCTTCAACACGTTTTCTACAAAACAAACAAGCTTATGTTGATACACAGTTACGTTATTACAAGCTTGCCTGAAAAGGTCCAAGTTTACAATAACCCAACTACATCTTCTTCTACAGCTATAGCCTACACTATTGGCTGGTCGGGGCATGCGGCGCCTGCTGCTCACTGGGCCTGACATCGTGCTTGGGTCTCGAGGACTCTGACATTGATCGAGCTAAAGAAGATGGCCCCACCGATGCCTGGCTGGTCGAGACCGTAGGCTTTGCCGGTTGGCTTGTAGAGGACGGTGCTCCCAGCTGACTTGTTGACGGCTTTCCTTGTACGGGTGGTGTCGCACCTCCACACAGGTTAATATCGCCAATTATATTCGCTGACAAGTCTAGCTGGGTCATCCGTAGCTCCTCGGACTTGTCTAGATCTACCTCCTTCGGGTATCCAGCCTCTAGGTGCTTGAGATCGATCATGGGGTAGTGAGCACGTACCATGCTTAGCACATGTGCACCTGCATACTCTCCTGCCTCCTTCACAACTATCCTTGTGGTCGGGGACTGTTCCGACCACCATCGTGCTCGGGGACTGTTCCGACCACTCTCGTGCTCGGGACTGTCTCAACCGCCCTCATGCTTGGGGACTATCCTGACTACCTTTGTGCTCGGGGACTATCCCGACTATGGTTATTCTTGGGGATTCGTCGTTTTCCCCATGCTGCGCTCGGGGACTGCCCCGACCACTCTCCGACCATTGCTCGGGGACCGCTCTCCTCGGCTACATGTGATTTGTACTCACATACAGTCGAGAGGCATTTGATTTTTCTCACTTAGACCTTGCTACAAGGCTGATACCTTGCCTTCCAGCAAGCTCGGAGACTACATCGGTATGATGCACCTACCGGTGCAGCTCGTATCGCTTGTACGACGATTGGATTCTCAACTTAACTAGGAATTCTTTTTAGACCCTGGCACCATATGCCTACATCACCTACTACCAGGCTCGGAGACTAAGTGGGCTCACTTCACCTTGCGGTGAATGTGCTTATTTTATTGACCCCTATGCTCTGACTGTTGGCCATAACTACTACTGTACAAGGGTCACTTACATTTCTTTTTAGAAATACAAGTGGGCACACTTGATTAGGAAAGAAATCTTTTTCTTTTTTCTTTAGAGCATCATGCATTCTTTGGACAACTAAAATCTTCGGCTATAATTGTGGTCTACTGCTCTCTGTGTTGACCAGAATACTAGCACATTTGCTTGGTCAATGTTTCAACCAGTTGGAGATGACATGAAGACAGACCGCATTAGCCGAAGAAGATCAAACGGCGTGTCGCGACATAATACATGGTGCTTGGGGACTAGCTATGGGGGTATTAACCCCTATACCCTTATGGCTAGGTTTGGGTCAGCCCAGACCAGGGGGTCTGGCCCACCAGAAGATGACGCGTGGCCCAGCCGATCTGCTCGGAGTCCCGCGCAAGGAATCAAGGCAGACTTAGAGATCAAGCAAGATCTTAGTCGGTTAGAATAGGAATCCTTATTCGGCCACCTATGGCAATTGTAACTGGTTGGGATTAGTTTCCATATCTGTAATCCTACCCCCCAGACTATATAAGGTGGGTAGGGGACCCCTCTCAAAGATCATCTCATTTTACATACAACAATACAATTAGACGCAGGACGTAGGTATTACGCCCTCATGGCGGCCGAACCTGGATAAAACCTCATGTCTGTCTTGCATCACCATCTCGTTCATAGCTTGCACACCTGTCTACCAATAATCTACTACCTTGGGCATACCCCTAGGTAGACTGCCGACCATATTTCGTCGACACCTGCCCATCACGTTTGGCGACCGAGCCAACTTCTGCTTGGAGGTCCTGATCTTCGAGGTGGTGGACTTTTTGGGGTCCTACCACGCCATCTTGGGGCGACCATGCTATGCCAAGTTCATCTTGATCCCCAACTATACCTATCTCAAGCTAAAGATGCCAGGACTAAACGACGTCATCACCGTGGGTGGCACCTTCTCGCACGCCTACATGTGCGACCGTGAGCATTATGAGCTCGCCACTGCCGTCATCAACTCCACCGAGCTCCTAGAGCTTAGGAATTCGGTGACTCCAGCAGTCCCTGACTGCAACGGGCTGACCTCCTTGAGTGCCTTCCATCCGACTAAGGAAACCAAGGTGGTGGAGATCAACCCCACCGACTCGACCAAGATGGTGTGGATCGGGACCAAGCTTCCGGCCAAATAGGAAAGCGAGCTCACCGACTTCCTACCTGCAAATTAGGATGTCTTCGCATGGAAGCCTTCTAACATACCGAGCATACCGAGAGAGGTCACCAAGCACGCACTACGCATCATCCCAGGCTCAAAGCCCGCCAAGCAACACCTACATCGCTTTGATGACGAGAGGCGTAGGGCCATAGGCGAAGAGATCACTAAACTTCTAGCAGCCGAATTCATCAAAGAGGTATACCACTCTGACTGGCTAGCCAACCCTGTTCTTATGAAAAAGAAGAATGGGAAATGGAGAATGTGTATTGATTATACTGGCCTTAACAAGGTGTGCCCAAAGGACCATTTTCCTTTGCCACGCATAGATCAGATAGTCGACTCCACCTCAGGATATGAAATCCTCTCCTTTCTAGATGCCCACTCTGGCTACCACCAGATCACGATGAAAGAGTCCGACCAGGTCACCACCTCATTCATCACCCTATATGGTTCATACTATTACGTAACCATGCCTTTCGGTCTAAAGAATGCAAGCTCCACCTACCAATAGTGCATGCAGCGATGCTTCGCCCCACCAAATTGACCCACCCGACCAACCTGACCAAGTCGAGCGGCCAAAACTAACAATCGCCGTCTATGTAGATGACATAGTGGTGAAAACAGCTCAAGCTAGTGACCTTATCACAAACTTGGCCGCCACATTCATGAACCTCTGAAGGTTCAGCGTCAAATTGAATCCCAAAAAATATGTTTTTGGGGTTCCGAAGGGGAAGCTGCTCGGATACATCGTATCTAAGCACGGCATCACACCCAACCCTGAAAAAATCATGGCCATTTCCAACATGGGCCCTATACGTAACGTCAAGGGCATGCAGAGGCTCACCGGCTGCTTGGCTGCCCTTAGCCGGTTCATCTCCCGACTAGGCGAACGAGGGATGCCTCTCTACAAACTTCTTAAGAAGACAGACGCATTTGTCTAGACAAAGGAGGCACAACAGGCTTTGGAAAGCCTCAAAGTGTCACTGATGTCGGCCCCAATCCTTGTTGCTCCTGAATAGGGAGAACCTCTCCTCCTCTACATCGTGACAAGCATCCATGTGGTAAGCGCCGCCCTCATCATCGAGAGGGAGGAGCTGGGACACCCCGTGAAGTTCCAACGACCAGTATACTTCATTAGTGAGGTACTCATCGATGCCAAGGTTTGCTACCCCTAGGTCTAGAAGCTTCTATATGCCGTGTTGATGGCGACCCGAAAGCTCCTGCACTAGTTCACCAATCACGAGGTCATCATCGTCACTTTGTACCCACTGGGAGACATCGTCCGCAACCACAACACCGTGGGACAAATCTCCAAATGGGCACTCAAGCTCATGGGCCATGACATCAGGTGTGTCCCCTGCACTGCTATTAAGTCTCAGGTTCTTGTTAACTTCATCGTCGAATGGATGGAAGTCCTGCTCCTGACCCCGGACGTCACCCACGAGTACTAGACGATGTACTTCGATGGGTCAGTCATGGCACCCAGCTCAGGGGCTAGAGTGGTTCTAATCTCCCTAGATGGGAGCAGGCTCTGCTATGCAATCTATCTATTTTTTAGCCTCGAACAATGCCACGGAGTACAAGGCCCTCATCAATGGGTTGCGCATCGCCATTGAGCTCGGCGTAACGCGGCTATATGTCCACGGTGACTCAGAGCTAGTCCTTGACCAAGTCATGAAAGAATCCTCCTGCAAGAGCCCTCTCATGGCGGTGTACTGCCAAGAGGTGTGCAAGCTCAAGGGCAAGTTTTGAGGGATTGAGCTGCATCATGTCCCCCCAAAAGAACAACGATGCCGCTGACTTCCTCGTGAAATTAGCTACTAGGCGGGTTCCATCTCCAGATGGGGTCTTCATCAATAACCCCCACGAGCCATCTATCCATGTTCTGGAGGATCCAACTTCATTGTGGCTCAACCCTGACCAAGCTCTTGGGGGCTCCGGTGCTCCAACACGATCCGACCCCGACCAGGCGCTCGGGGACTCAGGCCTTGACATTCCTATCGCAACATCGATAGGCGACACTACCATGATGACACTCGACCTGGCCAACTAGAGAGCACCATTGCTCACCTACATACTTGATGAAGTCCTCCCACCAGAAAAGACTGAAGCACGATGAGTCACTTGACGCACCAAGATGTTTGTCGCCATCGGTGATGAACTTTACAAACGAAGTCCATCGGGAGTACTCATGAAGTGCATCCCGATTGACTAGGGGAAACAACTCCTCCTTAAAGTCCACGCTAGAATCTGCGGACATCATGTGGCCCTAAGGTCGCTGGTCAAGAAAGCCTTTCACCAAGGTTTCTACTAGCCCGTTGCCCTCCGAGACGTAGAGGAGGTTGTCTATAGGTGTGAAGGATGTCAGTTCTATGCTTGGCAAACTCACTTGCCAACGTAGGAGCTACAAACCATCCCCACCACCTAGCCATTCATGGTCTAGGGCCTCGACATGGTTGGGCCCCTCAAAAAGGCCCTAGGTGGCTTCACTCACCCACTTGTGGTGGTGGATAAGTTCACCAAGTGGATCGAGGCGAAGCCCATCACCAACATCCATTTGGAAGAGGCGGTCAAGTTCTTCCTCGACATCATCTATCGGTTTGGTGTTCCTAACTATATCATCACCGACCACGGAACCAACTTCACCGACAAGAAGTTCCTAGACTTTTGTGATGGATACGGCATCAGGATCGATTGGGCCTTTGTTGGACACCTACGTACTAATGGTTAGGTTGAACGGGCCAATGGCATGGTCCTCCAAGGACTCAAGCCCCGCATTTTCGACCGACTCAAAAGGTATGCTAGGTGATGGGTTGCAGAGGTCTCTGCTGTCCTCTAGAGCCTAAGAACAACTCCAAACCGATCCACGGGGTTCACCCCTTTCTTCGTAGTGTATGGAGCTGAAGTCGTGTTGCCATCCGACCTTGATCACGGTGCCCTAAGAGGGAGGGCCTTTGACTAAGACCAAGCCATGGAGGCTCAGTAGGACATGGTCAACCTGCTCAAGGAGGCTCGTGAGATGGCCGTCATTCGCTTTGCTCGTTACCAGCAAACTCTTTGAAGGCACCACGAGAGAAAAATCAGGGGGAGGACCCTTGAGGTCGGTGATCTCATACTCTGGAGGACCCAGTCAACCAAGGACAGGCACAAAGCTCTCTCCACCATGGGAAGGACCATACATGGAGGCCAAGGTGATCCAACTGGGTGCCTACCGGCTGAAGGATGGCAACGGCAATGTTCTCACCAACACATGGAACATCGAACAATTACGCCATTTCTTTCCCTGAGCTCGGTCTTTACCGCTCTTTTCTATTTAAAACTTGCTCCTACAGCACCCCAGCCCAAGCACTCTTGGCCTGGGTCACTCGAGGGCTCCATGAGGGTGTGATACCACTCCCTCTTTACTGTCGTTCAGTAACACTTTTTGCCCAAATGAAAGAGCGTCCTGTTCCTTTGACTACCCTACGTAACTTACGCTTTAGCCTTTTGATCGATCAGGCCCCACCATAACCTAAGGTTACTAGTAGCTGAGCCTCATGGGCCACGCTAGGTTCTTAAGGTTGCAACCCATGGTCAATGGGTAGGTGTGAAAAGCAAAGGACAAAAAGCAAAGTTACGCAAGGATAAAAACAAGGGCGGGTGGGACAAGCTTCCCCTCATGATTGATTTCATCACACGGGGGCTCCCCCCATGAATTTATCTTTTTACAAAGACTGACTACTTTTATACAATTCTATTGTGGTCCTCCGATCGTATCGGCGGATGGTGCAGCCGGCGAAGATGAAGGCGCTCAGCTCGACTACGGTCGGAACGATATTCGGCTCGGTTGCGGGTGGGATGATGCTTGCCTCTGACCTAGCCTCCACCACGGTAGGCTAGATGATGTCTTCCTGGCATGCACCTACCATCACCATCGAGCGACGAGCCTCCATCACTCACTACGCGGTGACCTGCTCAGTGACCACCTGTGCATGCGGCGCCAAGCTTTCCTCTTGCGCCTAGATCTCATCCGTGCTCCACCTGCTGGCATGTCCTCTATAGGTGAACGTGAAGTCTAGGTCAGGGTAGTGGGTCACCACCGACGTCAGCACCCTCAACATCCCATAGAACATGCCGTCAGAGATGAGCGCCCGAACCTCGTTTGGGACCTCCGCCAGCTGGACGGCGGGCATGCTGGTGCTAGGGTCTGACATGAACACCTCAGCTACCACCACCTATGTGATGTTGTGGAGTTGGTTGAGCTCTCCCTCAAGAACACTTCGTTCCTCCAGGGACTAGGCTAATGCCTCTACGCTTAGACATACCATCGCTCTGGCCACCTCCAGCTCCTGCTCTAGAGAGCTGACCTTTCCACCTAGTTCTAGAAACAGATGACAGATTCAGGAGCAAGGAAAAGAAAAATTCAAGACATCAACCGAGGGCAGGATAGGTACATACCAAGGCAGGCGCTTTCAAGAATGGTAAGCCCTTCCTCTTGCTGGGTCACCCTCTCGAGCAGTCGAGCATTCGACTCCTTTGCCTCAAGCATCTACCCCTAGAGCATGACCACCTCCTGCTTGGAGACGACTGGGCCTTCCGCTCTACCTCTAGAGCCTCCAAGGACTTCTGGAGCACTACCTTGGTCCCCGCCAAGTGAGCCTACACCACGTGAAGCTTCTACTCGGCAGCAGTCGCCCGCTCGACCGCATGCCGCTCCATGTCTCATGCTCCTGTCGCCTCTGTCGACCGGTCTTGGGACACGGTGGGTGGATTCTAGCTTACGCCTAAGCTCATCGACCCACCACAACACTACCACTTCCTGCTCCATCCAACCATGCTTCTCCCAGAGAAACTAGGACTTGCGGATCGACATCATCTCAAAACACCTGCTTAAGTGGTAGAGGTGAAGGAAAGGCGAAGAGACAGGAGAAAAACCCTCTCCTTCCCCCTATTTAATGCGAAAGGATGTACGGCGAGACATGGCCTGGCTAACGGGCCACGCCTGCCCGATGGAACGTCGCCTGTCTAGCGGGATGTGGCCTCAGTGGGGCCCACCACTACTGCAACCTAGGCATGAGGAACGAGGCACAGCCACACATAAACGACCCTCCGCCTTCCTAGGAAAGGTTTGGAGGGGCCCATGAAAGCTCTAGTTTGGTTTTAGTGAATTGATGAAACCCTTAGTGCTAACCTAGTTTATCAAGTGATCATGAGATCGGTAGCACACTTCAAGTGGAGAAGCTAATGAAGATCATGACATGACAATGGTGATGGCATGGCGTTGATCAAGGGCTTAAACTTGAAATGAAGAAAGAGAAAAACAAAAAACTCAAGGCAAAGGTATTATTTGTAGGAGCTATTTTGTTTTGGTGATCAAGACACTTAGAGAGTGTGATCACATTTAGGTTTGATAGCGGTACTATTAAGAGGAGTGAAACTCATATCGGAATATGGTTATCAAAGTGCCACTAGATGCTCTAACTCATTGCATATGCATTTAGGATCTAGTGGAGTGCTAACACCCTTGAAAACATTTGTGAAAATATGCTAACACATGTGCACAAGGTGATACACTTGGTGGTTGGCACATTGGAGCAAGGGTGAAGAAGTTAGAAGTGAAAACGAGTTGGTCGCGAAGACGCTGGCATCGGTCAACTGACCGGATGCTGGGTCTGAAAGCACCGGACGCTGGTAGCTTGTGTTCGGTTGAACTGGTCAGTCGGCACAGTACCTAGGGTATTGCACCAGATGCTGGTCTATGTCCAGTCAAGGTGGACTGGATGCATTCGGTCAAAGAAATACGCCTTAGGGAGCTTACTGGAAATGACCAGACGCTGGGGCTTCAGCGTCCGGTTAGTTTTGCCAAAGCGTCCGGTTAGCTTCGTAGCCATTGAAATCTGACGCACAGCGTTTGAAGCTAGTGACGCATGGCGTCCATCAGTGGACCGGACGCTGAGTCTAGGGTTCGGTCAGTTTGACCGGAGCATCCGGTCAGAGCACAGTGTGCCCAGTGAAGGGGTACAACGGCTCTATTTCATGGGGGCTTCTATTTAAGCCCCATGGCCAGCTATGGCTCACATCTTTGGACATTTTCATTAACATAGCAACCTTGTGAGCTAAGCCAAAGCCCTCTCACTCATCTCCATCATTGATTCATCATCATAGTGAGATTGGGAGTGATCCAAGTGCATTGCTTGAGTGATTGCATCTAGAGGCACTTGGTGTTCGTGTTTCGCTACAGATTTCGCTTGTTACTCTTGGTGGTTGCCGCCACCTAGACGGCTTGGAGCAGCGAGGATCGTTGAGCGGAGAGTGATGATTGTCTTCGGCTCCGATCATGGTGATTGTGAGGGGTTCTTGACCTTTCCTCGGTGGAGCGCCAAAAGGTACTCTAGTGGATTGCTCGTGGCTTGTGTGATCCTCATCTTGTGTTGGTTGTGCGGCACCCTATTGAGGGTTTGGCGTGTGAAGCCAATTAGCGCATGAACCTCCAAGTGAGTGAATTGCCACAACGAGGACTAGCTTGCCGGCAAGCAAGTGAACCTCGGTAAAAATCATTGTGTTCATCATTGATTCTGAGGTGATTGGTCTTCATTGTTATTCATCCACGTGATTGATTGGATCATTCATCTACATGGCGGTATAACCCTCTTGATCACTCTCTTTACTTTACCACAAACTAGTTGACAAGCTCTTTAGTGTAGCTAGTTGTGAGAGCTTGCTTGCTTGGTTGGTGTGGCTCTTTAGTTAGCCTTTGAGAGCACACTAACATAGGGTAGTGTCATAGCTCTTGTGTGAATCGACACTATCTAAACTAGAATTGTGGTAGGTGGCTTGCATTTTGAGTAGGCTAGCGCAACACTTGCTTCGCCTCATAATTGTCTAACTATTTTGTTAAGTGTTGTTGTAGAAATTTTATTAGGCTATTCACCCTCGCCCCTCTAGCCATTAGGACCTTTCAAGTGGTATCGGAGCCGAGGTCACCGTTATTTGAGGCTTAACAACCTTCGGTGTTAAAATAGCTCAAATCAACAACACCAAGAAGCCACCCCAATTTGATGGCTCCAACTATCCCTATTGGAAGGCTAAGATGACAACTTATATCAAGTCAATCAATAGGAAGGTTTGGAAGGTTGTAGAAACAAAAATTGAGATTGGAGATCCAGAGAATCCCACCGTGGCCAAAGAAGTACTTCTCCAAAACAATGCATTGCTCTAAGTGCTATTCATGATGCAATTGATGAAAGAACATTTGAGCAAATCAAGAATATTGAGATGGCTCATGAAGCTTGGAAGAAATTGGAAGAATCATTTGAAGGCACTCAAGCCATGAAGGGTGCAAAGGCTTACATTCTCAAAGAAAAGTTTGCAAGCTTCAAGATGAAGGAAGATGAGAGTGTGCCGGACATGTTCCATCGGATGGAAGTGATTGTCAATGATCTCAAGGCACTTGGTGAGAAGATAGAGGACAAGAACTTCTCCAATAAGTTCTTGAGATGTTTGCCCACAAGATTTGGCATGTTGGTCACCTTACTAGTGAGGACCGATTTGAACACAATGACACCAAACCAAATCTTGGGAGATATCATGACCGATGATGCTTATAGAGATAATGATGAGAAGGAAGAAAAGAGGGAGAAGAAAGATGACAAGAAGAAAAGCGTGGCATTCAAAGCCACATCATCCAAGGGCAAAGCAAAGCAAGAAACATCAAGTGAAGAAGATGAATCTTGGGATGATGATGATGATGAGAGGATGGCTCTATTTGGCAAGAGATTTGGCAAGTTCATGGTGAAGAAGGGCTATCGTGCTAGAAGAAAGAAGTCTTCATTCAAGAACAAAGAAGAGTCAAGAAGGTACTTCAAGTGTGGAAGCAAAGATCATCTTGTTGCTCAATGCCCATACAATAGTGACAATGATGATGACAACAAGAAGAACAAGAAGAAGGACAAGAAGGAAAAGAAAGAGAAGAAGGACAAGATGGCCTTCAAGAAGAAGAAGGGTGGTTCATACGTAGTCACTTGGGATAGTGATGCTTCCTCAAGTGATGATGATGATGATAGTGATGATCACAAGACCACCAAGAAGAAGGTTCTTGCAAGTATTGCCATCAATGAGAAGCCTTCTCTCTTCCAATCTTCATCATGCTTCATGGCTAAGGCCACTAAGGTACAATCTTGTGATGATGAAAGTGATGAAGAACATGTTAATGATAATGAACATGAAAATGAAAATGATAGTGATAGTGATGATGATGAACCTACTAAGGACAAATTATTTGACATGCTAGAAGATGCTAAAGAACACTTTGACGTTAAAAGAAGGGAATGCAAGAGCTTGAATAAGAAGGTAAAAGCCCTTAAGCAAGCCCTTGATGAGCTCAAAGCAACTCATGAGAAGCTAGAGAAAGCCCATGAGAAGCTTGGCAAGGCACACAAAAAGCTTGAAAAAGCTCATTCCACTTTGCTTAATGAGCAAGATAAAAAGAAGCATGTTGAAACTTGTGATGTAGGTGTAACTTGTGATTTAATTGATACATCACTATCTATGCCTATCATTGTTGCTACTACTAACCCTTCTTGTAGCACTTCTACTTCCACCTCATCTAGTAGTGATGGTCTCACTTGTGATGCCTCACTAGTGGTTGAGAATGAGAACCTCAAGAAGGAGGTCACTAAGCTCACTCACAACCTAGCTAAGGCTTATGGTGGTGAGGACCGCTTGCTTATGTGCTTGGGTAGCCAAAGAGCTTCTCTCTACAAAGAGGGATTGGGCTATACCCCAAGAAAGGCAAGGCGGCCTTTGCTCCTCACAAGACTAGTTTTATAAAGAACAATGGTCGGTTTTGCACTAGTTGCAAGCAAGTGGGTCACAAAGAGCAAGAATGCAAAAACAAAAGCAAAAATGCTAATGTATCCTCCATTAAGCTTGATTCATGCTATATGCTTACTAGGAGTACAAATGGTGTAAAGGCTAAGTTCATTGGTAAACCATGGATGGGCTCAAAGAAGAAAGCCATTTGGGTACCAAAGAGCCTAGTGACTAACCTTCAAGGACCCAAGCAAGTTTGGGTACCTAAAAGGAATTGATCTTCTTTTGTAGATCAATTATAAAGCTGGAGGAAGGCATTGGGTTCTTGATAGTGGGTGCACTCAACACATGACCGATGATGCAAGAATGTTCAACTCAATCAACACCAATGGCAATGATGGTTATGATAGTATCACATTTGGTGACAATGGCAAAGGCAAGGTCAAAGGGCTTGGTAAGATTGCAATATCCAATGACATGAGCATATCCAATGTGTTGCTAGTAGAGAGCTTGAACTTCAATTTGCTATCCGTGGCACAATTATGTGATCTTGGATTCAAATGCATATTTGGAGTAGATGATGTAAAGATCATAAGTGTAGATGGGTCTAACTTGATCTTCAAAGGCTTTAGATATGAGAATCTATACTTGGTTGATTTCAATGCTAGTGAAGCTAGATTATCTACATGCTTGTTCACTAAGTCTAGCATGGGTTGGTTATGGCATAGAAGGCTTGGTCATGTTGGAATGAAACAATTGAATAGATTGATTAAGCATGCCTTAGTTAAAGGCTTGAAAGATGTTGTGTTTGAAAAGGATAAGCTTTGTAGCTCTTGTCAAGCCGGCAAACAAGTTGGAAACACCCATCCTAAGAAAAGCATGATGAGCACTAGTAAAGCATTTTAGTTATTGCACATGGATTTGTTTGGGCCAACACAATACACTAGTATCGGTAGTAACAAATATGGATTTGTAATAGTGGATGACTACACTAGATACACATGGGTATTCTTTCTAGTGGACAAAAGTGATGTGTTTGCAACATTCAAATCATTTGTCAAAGGCATTCACAATGAATTTGAAACAACCATCAAGAGAGTTAGAAGTGACAATGGTAGTGAGTTCAAGAACACTAGAATTGATGAGTTATGTGATGAATTTGGAATTAGACATCAATTCTCGGCCAAGTACACTCCTCAATCAAATGGCCTTGTTGAGAGGAAGAATAGAACACTCATTGATATGGCAAGGTCTATGCTTAGTGAGTACAATGTAAGTCAATCCTTTTGGGCCGAAGCTATCAACATGACTTGCTATTGTAGCAACCGCCTCTATTGTCACCAATTGAAAGAAAAGACACCATATGAGCTCTTGAATGGTAGAAAGCCAAATATTGCATATTTTTAGGTCTTTGGTTGCAAATGCTATATCTTGAAGAAAGGCACTAGATTGGGCAAGTTTGACAAGAAATGTGATGAAGGATTCCTACTTGGTTATTCCACCACAAGCAAAGCATATAGAGTTTGGAATTTGGATAGTGGTACTCTTGAGGAGGTTCATGATGTTGAATTTGATGAAACCAAGGGTTCACAAGTAGAAGATGAGAACTTGGAAGATGTTAGAGGCATTCAACTTTCAAATGCCATAAAGAACATGGATATTGGTGAATTGAGGCCTAGGCAAGTGAATGATGATGAAGATGATCAAGTGCAAGTGCTCTCTAACTCAAATGTGCAAGATGATACAAATCAAGTTAGTGCAAGGATCTCATGAAAATGAACAAGATCAAGTGGCTAGTACATCATCTCAACCCAATGATCAAGCAAGTGCAAGCAGTCAAGTTCCAATCCTCCAACCAACCATCCATTGGACACTATAATTGGAGATATTTCAAGAGGTGTACAAATAAGATCAAGATTGGCATCATTTTGTGAACACTTCTCATTTGTGTCATCCATTGAACCAAAGAAGATAGATGAAGCATTGAAGGATGTTGATTGGGTAAATGCTATGCATGAAGAATTGAATAACTTCACAAGAAATCAAGTATGGGAGTTGGTAGAAAGACCAAAGGGACACAATGTGATTGGAACTAAATGGGTCTTTAGAAACAAGCAAGATCAAGATGGGATAGTTGTAAGGAACAAAGCAAGATTAGCAGCACAAGGCTATACACAAGTTGAAGGTCTTGACTTTGGAGAAACATATGCCCTAGTTGCTAGATTGGAAGCAATAAGAATCTTGCTAGCCTATGCTTGTGCCCACAACATAAAGCTCTATCAAATGGATGTCAAGAGTGCATTTCTCAATGGTTATATCAATGAAGAAGTATATGTTGAGCAACCTCCCTATTTTGAAGATGATAAGAGGCCCAACCATGTATACAAGTTGAAGAAGGCATTGTATGGCTTGAAGCAAGCACCTAGAGCATGGTATGAGAGATTGAGGGACTTCCTCCTCTCTAAAGGGTTCACAATAGGCAAGGTTGACACCACTCTTTTCATCAAGAAGATTGGAAAAGATCTATTTGTATTGCAAATCTATGTTGATGATATCATATTTGGATCAACAAATCAAGAATTTTGTGATGAGTTTGGAAAGATGATGGCTAATGAGTTTGAGATGTCCATGATTGGAGAATTGAGTTACTTCCTTGGTCTTCAAATCAAGCAATTGAAGAATAAGTACATTTGTAAGTCAAGGCAAGTATATCAAGGACATGATCAAGAAGTTTGGCATGATTGATAGCAAAGTCATTAGCACACCAATGGGAACCAATGGCAACTTGGATAGTGATGCAAGTGGAAACATGGTAGATCAAAAATTGTATCAGTCTATGATTGGAAGCCTACTCTATGTGACCACATCAAGACCGGATGTCATGTTTAGTGTATGCATGTGTGCAAGATTTCAAGCCTCACCAAGAGAAAGTCATTTGAATGCTACAAAGAGGATATTGAGGTATTTGAAGCATACACCAAATGTTGGTTTGTGGTATCCCAAAGGAGCAAAGTTTGAGCTAGTTGGTTACTCTGACTCGGATTATGCGGGATGCAAGGTTGAAAGGAAGAGCACCTCGGGCACATGTCAATTGTTGGGAAGATCACTTGTTTCATGGTCATCAAAGAAGCAAAATAGTGTTGCATTATCAACCGCAGAAGCCGAATACATATCCGCCGGTAGTTGTTGTGCACAAGTGCTTTGGATGAAGGCTACCTTGAGTGACTTTGGAATTAAGTTCAAGAAAGTGCCATTGCTATGTGACAATGAGAGTGCAATCAAACTAACCAACAATCCGGTGCAACATGCAAGAACAAAGCACATTGATGTCCGCCACCATTTCATAAGAGATCACCAACAAAAAGGGGACATTTGCATTGAGAGTGTAGGCACCGAAGATCAACTTGCCGATATATTCACCAAGCCATTGGATGAGAAAAGGTTTCGCAAGCTAAGGAATGAGTTGAACATATTGGATTTCTCAAATATGTGTTGATGCACCCCCACTAATATGACATGCCTCTCCTTCAAGCAAATCCAAGGTAAAAGTTGATTGGCATGACATACATCCTTGCTAAGGACATATTTAGTGCATCTAGTCATATTTTCAATCTTATTAGGACCTTTTAAGTGGTTTATTAGGCTCATTCATGAAAATCAAATGATTTTGATGTTCATATGGTATCACTATTGCTTCTATGCTTGACTTAATCTAGTGATGGCATATGACATGTTTATGGGCTTGTCAACCTAGTGTTTAATCTAGAAAATGAGCTATAAGTGTTTAACTCAACATGGTACAAGATAACCCTTATTTGGAGGTGTGAAGAAGCTTGTCCTTGGATCAAACCGAGTTAAATATCTTTGGTAAATGATCTAGACTAGACCAAATTTGGGAAAATAATCCTCACCCCATTGATTGACATTGATAATCTCGACCCTACAAGTAATACTATCTATATTGAGAACCTTTGTGGTCATTGATGACAAAGGGGGAGAGAAACAAAGATAGTAGCAAAGATAGTGAAAAAGGGGAAGAAATATCATAAAGGGAGTGAAACATAAAGATATCTTGATATATGACATAGGGGGGAGATATGATATCTTGATATATGACATAGGGGGAGAGATATGACAAAGGAAAGGGATCAATTAAAATTTTAAGCACACAAGTAGGGGGAGCAAGCTCATGAACTTGTATGGTGCATTTGTATGTGCATTTCATATGTTTGCTTGCATGGCATAAGTTCTAAAATTCAAAATATCCATGCTTGTGTGATATATGCTAGTTGCAAGATTGAATGATGAAATGAAATCACTAGATAACTTTCATTTCCAAGTAAGTCTTTACAGGTGGTATCTTTCTAAAGTATGTTTTAAAGTGGTATTGAGCTAACCATGGTGCTAAGGATGGTATATTGGTGCACTCCGATTGGTATCACGCTTCAAAGGTCCATCTCTTATACCTTAGCATCATGTGGTAGACATTGACCCCTATATTTCCTATCTAAGCATATGTGCAAGCTTCAATCCAAACTCTTAGCACATATATAGGGGGAGCAATTGCTACCATTTGGGGTTCATGAAACTTGTCTATATCCTTTTACACATGGTAAAAATGCTTGGGCAAGCAACATGGATTCAATTGAATTTCTATTCATATCTTTGTATAAGGGTTGTCATCAATTACCAAAAAGGGGGAAATTGAAAGCTCTAGTTTGGTTTTGATGAATTGATGAAACCCTAAGTGCTAACCTAGTTTATCAAGTGATCATGAGATAGGTAGCACACTTCAAGTGGAGAAGCTAATGAAGATCATGACATGACAATGGTGATGGCATGGCGTTGATCAAGGGCTTAAACTTGAAATGAAGAAAGAGAAAAACAAAAAGCTCAAGGCAAAGGTATTATTTGTAGGAGCTATTTTGTTTTGGTGATCAAGACACTTAGAGAGTGTGATCACATTTAGGTTTGATAGCCGTACTATTAAGAGGGGTGAAACTCGTATCGGAATACGGTTATCAAAGTGCCACTAGATGCTCTAACTAATTGCATATGCATTTAGGATCTAGTGGAGTGCTAACACCCTTGAAAACATTTGTGAAAATATGCTAACACATGTGCACAAGGTGATACACTTGGTGGTTGGCACATTGGAGCAAGGGTGAAGAAGTTAGAAGTGAAAACGAGTTGGTCGCGAAGACACTAGCGTCGGTCAACTGACCGGACGCTGGGTCTAAAAGCACCAGACGCTGGCAGCTTGCGTTTGGTTGAACTGGTCAGTCGGCACAGTACCTAGGGTATTGCACCGGACGCTGGTCTATGTCCGGTCAAGGTGGACCAGACGCGTCCGGTCAAAGAAATACGCCTCAGGGAGCTTACTAGAAACGACCAGACGCTGGGGCTTCAGCGTCCGGTCAGTTTTGCCGGAGCGTCCGGTCAGCTTCATAGCCGTTGAAATCTGACGCACAGCGTTTGAAGCTAGTGACATGTGGCATCCATCAGTGGACCAGACACTGAGTCTAGGGTTCGGTCAGTTTGACCGGAGCGTTCGGTCAGAGCGCAGTGTGCCCAGTGAAGGGGTACAACAGCTCTATTTCGTGGGGGCTTCTATTTAAGCCCCATGGCCAGCTGTGGCTCACATCTTTGGCCATTTTCATTAACATAGCAACCTTGTGAGCTAAGCCAAAGCCCTCTCACTCATCTCCATCATTGATTCATCATCATAGTGAGATTGGGAGTGATCCAAGTGCATTGCTTGAGTGATTGCATCTAGAGGCACTTGGTGTTCGTGTTTTGCTGCGGATTCCGCTTGTTACTCTTGGTGGTTGCCGCCACTTAGACGGCTTGGAGCAGTGAGGATCGTTGAGCGGAGAGTGATGATTGTCTTCAGCTCCGATCGTGGTGATTGTGAGAGGTTCTTGACCTTTCCCCGGTGGAGCGCCAAAAGGTACTCTAGTGGATTGCTCATGGCTTGTGTGATCCTCATCTTGTGTTGGTTGTGCGGCACCCTATTGAGGGTTTGGCGTGTGAAGCCAATTAGCGCGTGAACCTCCAAGTGAGTGAATCGCCACAACGAGGACTAGCTTGCCGGCAAGCAAGTGAACCTCGGTAAAAATCATTGTGTTCATCATTGATTCCAAGGTGATTGGTCTTCATTGTTATTCATCCACGTGATTGATTTGATTATTCATCTACATGGTGGTATAACCCTCTTGATCACTCTCTTTACTTTACCGTAAACTAGTTGACAAGCTCTTTAGTGTAGCTAGTTGTGAGAGCTTGGTTGGTTGGTTGGTGTGGCTCTTTAGTTAGCCTTTGAGAGCACACTAACATAGGGTAGTGTCATAGCTCTTGTGTGAATCGACACTATCTAAACTAGAACTGTGGTAGGTGGCTTGCATTTTGAGTAGGCTAGCGCAACACTTGCTTCGCCTCATAATTGTCTAACTATTTTGTTAAGTGTTGTTGTAGAAATTTTATTAGGCTATTCACCCCCGCCCCTCTAGCCATTAGGACCTTTCAGCCCACCGATGGAATCTCCATCGAGGATAAGCCAGTCAGTCACCCAAGTCGATCGGACGACTATCAAGAAATGGGTAAGGAGTGGTGGGATGCCCCATGTGGGTTATCCTAACTCCGTCATGAATGACGGACCTAGATTCTACTCAGACATATCCGATAGGAGCTGCCCGAACCCGTCACTCCAGTCATCGAGGTAACTTTACCAACCCCCATTCTACTTTTCTAGTGCATGAGCATTCATTCATCCATTTTCATGCATGCATTCATACATTCAGTCATATATTCATCCATACATTCATCCCATACATCCAAGCATTGCATATGCAATTGTTGCATCACAACGCTTCGTATCGCATCACGAAGCGATAGTCGTCTTATTCGATATGAGTGGCAACCAATCGGGGTTCAAAGGCCGGCCCACAAAGGGCTCGAGGCCACCTCGTGTCAAACAGAGCTAGGGGAGAAAACATAGATGATCCCCAACGGTCCTCGCTCGATCTGCTCAGAAGCGGACATGGTCATCTCGACCTTCTCGTTCGATCCTAACCTTAAGCCATGCCCATAAAATCTCCATCGAGGGGAGGCCAGCGGGCCACCTGAGTCGGTCTCCGGCATGGCTTAGTCATCTACTGGGAGGCGGGTTAAGGAGCAGTGGAATGCCACATGAGGGCTATGCTGACCCTATTATGAATGACAGACCCGGATTCCACTCTGACATGCCTGTTAGTGAGCTCACCGAGCGTGTCACTTGAGCCATTGAGGCAAGCGACGTTAGCTCAACCCCTCTGGTTGTGGAAAAACCATGGACGGGGTGACACATGAAACTCAACTAACCCCTACCGAGCCTAATGGGGCTAGGGGGCTTGGGCCGCCCAACCTCGACTCAGGAATCCAACCGATCGCATAGGTCACGGGTGGGATGAACATGGGTGAACGCCCCAACCAGCAGGAACATAGGAGTCTACAACCCTAGGAAAGAGTACTAAGGTGCTCAGCCTCTGACCGACTCACCAGTCAGCCACAGGCTTGGGGGCTACACCTATCGGGTGCGCTTGTGTGCACCAGACAGAAGACGGGCTACCGACGAGTTCCCCCCTTTGGGGGCTAGGCGCCTATGTCTACTCGGCGTGCCTCCACGGCCTTCACTAGTCCCCTCATCAGGGGTCGGGTGTCGATATCCCCCCGACGTGACCAGTCCTCCCCATGGAGGTTGGGCGCCTAAATCCTACTTGGTTACCCTACGCTGTACAACAAACCAAGGGGGAAAACACAGAAGTTCCAATAAATAGCCCGCCTCCATGGCGCAGTGGGCATAGGAATTACAAAGCAAATACAAGCTTTCATTAAGCTAAAAACACAAGCCCTAGGCTTTTACAATAACATGCAAAGCGTGTGTGAACAGCCCTAGGACTGCTCCGTACCTTGGAGCATGAAGCGAAACAAGGGAGCCAGGATCCTTGTTCTCCCACAACAATGCTCTCCTCCCTCTCTCCATCCTCTGATCTAGAATCTAGGACAGGGCCCATTCAAGACGTACGATGCTATCTCCTTACGAGAGATCTTCTAGCATCGTAATCCCATGTGCCCTCAAAAGCAGCAACTCAACAACCCCTTCATGACTTCATAGAAGCCCCAAAAGGGGCTCTAGGGCTCCTGTCGGGTTCATAAACCTAGGGTCCCCAATGGACCCGCTTCCCTACAATACTTGGCCTAGTAGGCGACGCAGCGACAACACGCTTTTGGGCTAGCCTAGATAGACAATGATAGGTCGAGACCATGATCTGTCCCTGATCGGCACCTTCGGCCAGGAGGCCTAGTCAGAGCCCCAACTAGAAGGCCTGGATGTGGTGGGATCGTAGTCTAACTCCAACCTAGTTCCTTTGATTGAGGATATGCCGGACCTTTGCTCGTGTCTCTTTCCCGACCGACACGGTCGGGGACGACTAGGAATGACCGACCAGGATGCCTGCTTGGTGTGGGCCTGGGGAGCAGGAGAAGTAGATAAGGTAAGGCACTCAAGTCAACTGTAATACTGAGGACCGTACCCTACCATGCCCTGCTCACCTTAGGAGTAGGAGTACTATAGATCTTGATGAGTTCCTCAACAAGCAGGGCAGCATCGACTGATCGACCTCCGGCTTGTCTTTGAGTACCGTCACGGCTTATATTATGCTTGTAAAGCTGCATCAGCCGATTGATCTTTTATGAGTATAGTATAAGTTAGTTATCGATCTGTATCATTATTCGTAAGGCTGCATCAGCTGATTGATCTCTTACAGATCATAATATAGATCAAAGTTATCGGTCTTGTGTTAAATAACTCATTGTTTAATACAATATCACTAGTTATCGAATCTTCTAAGATTAGTAAGATTTTCCTAGCTGTTCTTGGTTGATTCACCAATTATCGATCTTGTTATAATTAATGTTCCATTAATCATAACAAATTATCTGATTGAGATAGAGATAGATCAGCATAATTGGACGTCTTCTAGTCTGGTCACACTTTGAATCTCATAATTGATGGCATAATTATGCTAGATCAACTGTTTTATCTCTATTCCAATCAAGCATAGTATGTATTCAAAGACATGTTTTCGATCTTGGATGAACTCACTAGTTAATGAGATCTAATCTAATGACACCACCATAGCTGCATCAATCCGGTCGAACCTCACTGGTAAGACTTTAGATTAGAGATTATCGATTAGTGGTTTTGTTCGTGATTGAGATATGTGCTCTATTTGTTTGCTATGCATGCATCGGCTATTTTAGCCGATTCGCCTGTGCCTTCACATATATAGCATGTTTTTCATGAACCTGTTAATATATAGATGGTTTTATGGATTCTTTGGCTTTAGTTTGTTATCATTATCATAGTTGTATCATTCTGGTCGAACCTCACTGTTGATGATAACATATTAGATTCAGAGCGTTTGTAGATTCGTTTGTACTAGACAATCGATTTGTTCGCATGTTATATCTTTCCTCGTTAAACTTATCAGCTCAATGCTTTACACTGGTTATATCCATCTAGCCGATGATGTTACTTATATCTAGGTGCATTGTACCTGTTATCATAAATCAATCATGACCCACGAACATCACAGTCCTTAACAGTCGATTTCTCCTCGTATCGGCTATTTAGTCGATTCTCCTATTTGGTTGCTCTCGAAGCAGCACACTTGGAACTGTCTGGGCAAAACTGGCATATTCCACCCTAAACTACTGATAAAACTTCCTCTCCTTATCAATTATAGGTCAAATTGACTAGCACGCCTTTTGGGATTTTTAGAATCGACTGGTCCTGTTGTGAAGCCAAGCAAGATCTACAGGTTGACCTTGCTCAAATCGTTCTGGCTTGCTGTGTGTCAGGTGCATCACCACATTTTTGTGTCAACACACGTTTTGGCATGCTTGATGGGACAACAATCGTTATGGCAGCTCACAACAACAGGGACTTTCTTATAGTGCCTTATGAAGACTTACCTAATGAGGATAAAGATGTCATTGGTAAAGCTATAGAGGAGTTTTAGAGCAAGTGTTTGTTGTCCTACACCAAGATACGTGATAATAAAGTTGTTTAGAAATATCACTACTAAGAGTTTTGATACATGGGCAGTCAGATACAGATGAAGCCGATGATAGATGTTTCTTTGTAGATGCTGTCAACAAATCTATTAATGATGCCATGTTGAATCATAATACAACTTTCTTGAACACATTCCACAACACCATGAAGGAGGTGTTTTATGGATATCCAATTGATCAGATTGGACTGGCTTATTACAATATTCTATATCCGTCGACTCAGGGGACTAATCAAGCCAATACTAGTCATCAAGAAGTAGCAGTAGCTGACAATGATGATGTCTAGGTAGTTTAGAGCTCATCTGAGCAAGTTCAGGGTACTGCTACTAATCAAATACGGTATAATCCTAGATCATCAGTGCAGCATGTGCAACAGTCAATAGGGCAAGTTTAGAATCAAATGGTTAATTTTGGCACATCAGGCCAAATACCGTCGTTGGCTCAAAAAATAGCACCATCAGTTTAAAGGAGTCGTAGAGATACAGATCCTAACATTTACAATTAGAGACTTCAAGCAGCAAGTTAGCAAAGGATTCAACAAACAGAGATCCCACAAGGATATCATTATGGCATGGATTATAATACCCTTCAATATGATTCCAAAGTCAGGGTGTCAAGGTACCCAAAATTTTAATCCGCAGATGGGTCTACAATTGCAAGGAAAACCAAATTCGAATGTTGATGAGTTCTTGCTTAGAGAAACTAAAATGATGAAGAATCAGTTCAGTTTAAAACCACAAGGGCAGACCTTTTCGTACAAACATCCATATCTAGAGTGGTATGATTTGGTTGCTCTTCCTACAAATTACAGACTTCTAGAATTTGCTAAGTTCACTAGTCAAGATAGTACAAGTACAATAGAACATGTCTATCGGTATCTTACTCAGTTGGGTGAAGCATCCATTGAAGAAGCTCATCGAGTTCGTTTCTTCTCTTTATCCCTGTCTGGACCAGCTTTCACCTAGTTTTCATCGTTACCAGTTAATTCTATTACCAATTGGACTGACCTAGAGAAGAAATTTCATACATATTTCTATACTAGGATAGGAGAAAAGAAAATCACAGATTTGACAACCATAAGGCAAAGAAATAATGAATCGAGTGTTGAGTTTCTTTAGAGTTTCCAAGAAACAAGAAATTTATGTTTTTCATTGAATCTGTCTGATGATCAGCTAGCTACTTTGGCTGTTCAAGGAATGTTGCCAATATGGAGAGAAAAACTGCTTGGGCAAGAGTTTGACAATTTAGGTCAATTGGCTCAACGGGTGACAACACTTAATAGCCAATTCCAGAATATGCGCAGAGATACCTAATTCCAGAAGAATGCAGCAATTGCTGAAGCTTATAATCCATATTTAGCTAATGACGATGGTGAGGATGAAGA
The DNA here is from genome assembly GCF_019320115.1 of Miscanthus floridulus. NCBI lineage: Eukaryota > Viridiplantae > Streptophyta > Magnoliopsida > Poales > Poaceae > Miscanthus > Miscanthus floridulus. The sequence goes on along the minus strand of NC_089590.1, from coordinate 58,156,879 downwards.
AGAAGAGGAGATTGTTGTGGCTGAATAGAATTGGGGTAAGAAGATAGTGATGGTTCCAAATCATTGGGGAAAAGGAGTTGAAGAAAGTTATGATTTTGATGTCACAAAATCAAACAAGCTCTTTAATTCTTGCTTGAGAAGGGACAGATCAAATTGCCCGCCAATCATGTCATATTACCCCCTGATCAGTTGAAGAATAAGAAGTTCTGCAAATTTCATAACACTACTTCTCATTCTACTAATGAGTGCAGAATTTTCCGGCAATATATACAGAGGGCTATTCAGCAAGGGAAGCTTAAATTTGATACACCTCGGAAGATGAAAGTTGATGATGATCCTTTCCCAAAAGATCATATTATGGTTGATGCTAAGTTGGTCAAAGGGAAGACTAAAGTTGATCCAGAGATGCAAATATCGGCTGATGAATATAAAGAAATTAAAAGGCGTCATCACCAATAGAAAAGTCGATATGAGCAGGGAGAGACATCAAGAAACGAGGCGATGAGGCCGCATGTTACATCTTGGATTTTGTTGAATAAATGGCAATGGTAGAAAGAGAAGGATTATCAGCGTTGGTTAGAAGAGAAAGAATATCAGCGTCAACAAGAAGAGGAGAGGTATGAAAGAGAACAAACTGAATTACATTAGAATTATCCTTTTTCAGACATTGTTGGAATCAAGGTTTGAAATTCCTTACTAGAAATAATTGCCCAGAGTGTAGTGAACAATATTGGGAATTTAGGCAATCTTAAGCTAACCGCCGGTCTATCCATGCTCGAATCAGGTATCATCATGATAATATGGATCGGTGCTTAAAAATTAGAAGTGTTCATGATCGGCTTGGGAAGCTATTTACACTAAAATTTGGGAAGAAGAACATGGGAACTCGAAGCTTTCAAGATCGTGCCATCAAGGAATCAATTGCATAAGGGTCTATATCAGCTGATTCAAATGCAGCACTGGAATCGGCTCTCTTCGAATGACGTCAGCAGATAACGACAATGAGCTACGGTTGGCGTCAGAAAATACATGTCGGACTCTATAAAAAGGGAAAGATTAGGGTCCAAGTTATCTTAAGTTAGGAATGTTTTTTTATACCAAAGATTGTAATGAGTCGTACTTGAGTAGGATTCATGCTTAGACTCTAAAAAAGGGAAAGATTAGGCTATTGTAAAAAGACATCCAATCAATCAATACAAGTTACTTTTTTTGGCTCCATGCCAACCCTTAGGAGTAGGAGTAGAGTAGATTCTGGTGAGTTTTTCAACAAGCAGGGCTACATCGGTCCGGCCGACCTCCGGCTTGTCTGTAAGTACCGTCATGGCTTATACTTCTGTTTGTACGGCTGCATCGGTTAAGTTCGACCTCCACTGCGACCTCTAGTATAAGCTAGTTATCGACTCTTATCTAGTTTAAGTACGACTGCATCAATCCGGTCGACCTCCACTGCTCGAATTAGATTAAGGTCTAGTTATCGGCTCTACCTATGGGTGGCATCCTTCGAGTAGATTCATTAAGTTACCGATCTTGCTGATGTTCTTACTGTCAATAGCTTTTCAGCAATATCAACCTGCCCGATCAAGATCAGACTAGATCGGCCCCATATCCTTTTAGTTCGTCGTTTGCTTTGTGACAATACGATGTTTCTTACTTTGAGCGATGGGTTATGTTTTATTGGCTGTTCTACCTCGATCTTGATCGCGCATAGTACGCGGTTAAGGCACGTATGGTCTTGAAGAGGTTTGCTGGCTAGTTAAATCTGTTCTATAGTTTGCTGTTATGGTTGTAACAATCCGGTCGATCTCCACTGATGGCACTTTAGATTGGAGGATTCTAGTTGGTAGATCTATCCCTGATCAGGCATGACCTTAGCTGTTTGCTATGCCTGCATCAGCTAAATAGCCGATCGCCTACACTTTAATGCTCATAGTATGTCTTCATGGTCCTATTAAATATGAGTAGATCCGTTTTCTTTAAAGATTTAATTTGTTATCTTTATTATGGCTGTCATCGATCCGGTCGAACCCCACTATTAAAGATGATTGGTTAGGTTTGAGGAGTTGATAGGTCTGCTCGTATTGAATAGTTGATTGTTCACATGTTGTGACCCTTTTTCTACCAGAATCGGTTCTTTTAGCCGATTCGCCTGTGCCTTCACATATATAGCATGTCTCTCAGAAAACCTATCAAGGTATGGATGGTTTTCTGAATTCTTTGGCTTTAGTTTGTTGTTATCATTATAGCTGCATCAATCTGGTCGAACCTCACTATTGATGATAGCGGATTAGATTCGGAGCATTTGTAGAACTATTCGTACTAGACAGCCGATTTGTTTGCATGTTATATCCTTTCTCATTAGATCATCGGCTCAATGCTTCATACTGATTATATTTTGTCTAGCTGATGATTTTACTTACATCTTTTCCTGTTTGGTTGTTGGACCACTAGATCACCGGTGTTGCCGACCACTCACCGGCGCTGCCGAGCATGACTAACGTTGTCCGACCACACACTATGACAGAGGGAGGACAACGATAGTTCGTGGTCGGCATCACTAGTGCGTGCTTGACAACATTAGTGAGTGGTCAGACATCTCCATGCTGAAGAACTAGTGGGCTAACACTGGTTGTTCCTGAAGCGGCACACTTGGAACTGTCTGGGCAAGACCAGCATGTTCCACCTTAAATTACTGATAAATTTTCTCTCCTTGTCAATTGCAGGTCAAATTGACTAGCATGCCCTTGGGAGGAATTCGTAGGGTCGACTAGTCCTATGTTGAAGCCAAGCGGATCTCCAGTCTTGCTTCGTCAGGCAGATCCTTCTGGCTTGCTGTGTGCCTCGGCGCATCGACACATTTTTGTGCCGACACACGTTGTGGCACTCCTGGTGGGACCCCACAATCGTCATGGCGACTTACAACAATAGTGACATCCTTATGGTGCCTTATGAAGACTTACTTGCCGAAGATAAAGATGTCATCAGTAAAGTTATAGAAGAATTTCAGAACAAGTGTTTGTTGTCCTACACCAAGACACGTGACAATAAAGTTGTTCAAAAATATCCACTACCAAGAGTTTTGTTGCATGGGCAGATAGATGCAGATGAAGCTAAAGACAGGTGTTTCTTCATAGAAGCTATAAACAAATCTATTCATGATGCCATATTGAACCATAATACAGTTTTCCTGAACACATTCCACAACACCATGAAAGAGGTGTTTTATGGGTTTCCAATTGATCAGGTTGGGCTGGCTTATTACAATATTCCACATCCGTCGACTCAGGGGAATAATCAAGCCGGTACTAGCCATCAAGAAGCAGCGCTAACTGGTAATGATGATGTCCAGGCAGTTCAGAGCTTGACTGAGCAAGTCAAGGAGCTACTGCTAATCAGACACAGTATAATCCTGGATCGTCAGTGCATCATGTGCAACAGCTGATGGGGCAAGTTTAGAATCAGATGGTCAATTTTGGCACATTAGGCCAGATACCGTCGTCGGCTCAAAAAATAGCGCCATCAGTTCAAAAGATTCGTAGAGATATAGATCCTAACATCTACAACCAGAGACTTCAAGCAGTAAACTAGAAGAACCCAGTAGATAGAGATTCCACAAGGATATCATTATGGCATAGATTACAATACTCTTCACATCATTCCAAATCTAGGGTATCAAGGTACCCAAAATTTTAATCCATAGATGGGTTAGCAATTGCAGAGGGATCCAAATTCAAATGCTGATGAGTTGTTGCTTAGAGTGACCGAGATGATGAAGAATTAGTTTGGTTTAAAGCCAAAAGGGCAGACCTTCTCGTACAAATGCCCATATCCAGAATGGTATGATTTGGTCGCTCTTCCTATGAATTAGAGGCTCCCAAAGTTTGCTAAGTTCACTGGCCAAGATAGCACAAGCACACTACAACATGTCAGTCGATATCTTACACAGTAGGGCGAAGCATCCATTGAAGATGCCCATTGAGTTCGTTTCTTCTCTTTGTCCCTGTTAGGACCAGCCTTCACTTGGTTTTCATCGCTACTAGTTAACTCCATTGTCAATTGGGCTGACCTAGAGAAGAAGTTTCATATATATTTTTACACTGGGACAGGAGAAAAGAAAATTACCGATTTGATGACTATAAGGCAGAGAACTAATGAATCAGGCACCGAGTTTCTTTAGAGGTTCTAAGAGACCAAGAATTTATGCTTCTCATTGAACTTGACTGATGATCAGCTAGCTGCTTTGGCCATTCAAGGAATGTTGCCAACATGGAGAGAGAAGCTGCTTGGGCAAGAGTTTGACAATTTAGGATAATTGGCTCAATAAGTGGCAGCGCTCAATAGCCAATTCCAGAATATGCACAGAGATACCTGATTCTAGAAGAGTACTACAATTGTCGAAACTTATAATCCATACTCAATTGATGATGGCTATGAAGATGATGATGAAGAAGAGGTCGTCATAGCTAAATGGAACTAGGGTAAGAAGACAGTAATGGTGTCAAATCCTTGGGGAAAAGGAGTTGAAGAGAGCTATGATTTCGACGTCACAAAATCAGACAAGCTCTTCGATTTCTTGCTCGAGAAGGGACAAATCAAGTTGCCTAACAATCATGTCATGCTGCCCCCTGATTAGTTGAAGAATAAGAAGTTCTACAAATTTCACAACGCCACTTCTCATTCTACTAATGAGTGCAGAGTCTTCCAGCAACATATATAGAGGGCTATTCAGCAAGGAAGGCTCAAATTTGATACACCTTGGAAGATGAAAGTTGATGATAATCCTTTCCTAAGAGATTAGAACATGGTTGATGCTAGGTTGCTCAATGGAAAGACTAAAGTCCTAACCTCAACTAGATCAAGAGAAAATGGAACAGTCGATCCTGAGATGCAAATATCGGCCGATGAATACAAAGAGATTAGAAGGCGTCGTGACCAATAAAAGAGCCAATATGAACAGGGAGAGACGTCAAGGGATGGGGCGACAAGGCCGCGTGTTACATCTCAGATTTTGTTGAATAAATAGTAGCGGCAAAAGGAAAATGATTATCAATGTTGGTTAAAGGAGAAAGAATACCAGCGTCAACAAGAAGAGGAGAGGTATGAAAGAAAGCAAGCTGAATCATATTGGAATTGTCCTTTCTTCAGACATTGTTGGAATGAAGGTTTGAAATTGCCAACTAGAAATAACTGCCTAGAATGCAGTGAGCAATATTGGGAGTTTAGGCAATCTCAAGCCAACCGCGATCTATCCATGCTCGAGATGAGTATCATCATAATATGGATCGGCGCTTAAAAAATAGGAGTGTTCATGATTGACTTGGGAAGCGAGTTGTTGATCAAAATTGGGCTGATTATGAAGAAGAAAGTAATGAGGAAGAATATGTTTGGTAGGAAGGTCAATGGTGTCTAGGAGGTTTGACAAGAAGCCAAAAAAGGAGGGTGCAATGCCTAAGGAACAGAGAGTTAGAATAAGTTCAGGCGTCTGGTAGACCTCAAGTGTGGCGTGCTAAACAAACAGCCGATAGGAGGCAACCATCGACTAATATTCAAATGGCTTTTCTATTACCATTGGAATTTAGAGCTCCAGCAGACCAAGAAGTCTATTCAGATTTTTGATGAATCAGAGTATGAGGAAATAGTTGCCAAGTTGATGGTGATACAGTAGGCTATATTTGATAAGCCAATTAAGCATCGGCACTTAAAGGCTTTATATATAAAAGGTTTTGTTGATGGTAAGCCGATGAGCAAGATATGGGTGGATGGAGGTGCTTCTGTCAATCTTATGCCTTATACCATTTTTTGCAAACTTGGCAAGGGGCCAGGAGATTTGATTAAAACTGATATGATGCTTAAGGATTTTGGATGTAATGCATCAAAGACCAGGGGGCAATGAACGTTGAATTGACAATCGGAAGTAAGACTTTGCTCACCACATTCTTCGTCATAGATGGAAAAGGTCCATACAGTCTGCTCCTTAGTCGTGAGTGGATTCATGCAAACTATTGTGTGGCATCAACTATGCATCAATGTTTGATTCAATGGCATGGAGATGATGTTGAGCTGGTTCACGCTGATGAATCTATGAGTATCGCAACAGCCAATCCAGTATATTGGGAGCTAGAAGACTTTGAGTGTTTTTCTAGCAAGCTATGGGAAGGAGGCTTCATTAAGATCAGTGATGAAAGCCAATAGCCGATCCAAGCAATCGGCTCTGAGAGTTTGTTTTAATGGATAATCCAATAGATGGAACAGATGGTAAACTAGGACATGGCTTTATGTCGGCTGATGAATTAGAAGAGATAGATATTGATTCTAGAGATAGGCCTAGGCCGACATATATAAGTGCCAAGTTGGATCCTGAGTATAAGCAAGAGTTAGTAGATCTATTAAAGGAATTTAAATATTGTTTTGCTTGGGAATACTATGAGATGCCTAGTCTACACCGATTGATTGTTGAACATCGATTGCCAATCAAACCTAGATATCACCGTTTAAACAAGCTCTGAGGAGGTTCAACCCAAATGTTCTTGATGATATCAAAAAGGAGATAGAAAGGTTATTAGAAGCAAAATTTATCAGACCATACCGATATGCAGAGTGGATATCGAATGTTGTTCCTGTGTATAATAAGAATAGGAAGTTAAGAGTTTGCATAGATTTCAGAGATCTGAATAAAGCAACACCTATGGATGGTTATCCGATGCCGATAGCCGATATATTGGTAGATGCAGCAGTCGGGCACAAGGTTATTAGTTTCATGGACGGCAATGCAGGATATAACCAAATTTTTATGGCTGAGGAAGATATAGCAAAAACAGCTTTCAGATGCCCTGGCGCAATCAGTTTATTTGAATGGGTTGTGATGACCTTTGGTTTGAAGAATGCCAGTGCAATGTATCAAAGGGCAATGAATTATATTTTTCATAAGTTGATCGGTAGGATTATTGAAATCTACATTGACGACATGATGGTAAAATCCAAGGGGTATAAGGAACATGTAGCTGATTTGAGGGAGACTTTGGAGTGCATAAGAAAACATGGTCTGAAGATGAATCCTAATAAGTGTGCCTTCGGAGTGTCAGCTAGACAATTTTTGGGTTTCATGGTCCACGAGAGAGGAATCAAAATTGGTCAAAAAAGTATGAAAGCAATTGATGTGGCAAAGCCCCTGACTACTAAAACATATTTACAATCTTTGCTTGGTAAGATTAATTTTATCAGGAGGTTTATTTCAAATTTATTAGAAAGAGTTCTGCCGTTTTCTCCCTTATTGAAGTTGAAAAATAATCAAGAATTTAAGTGGGGTGACGTGCAACAAAAGGCGTTTGAGGAGATAAAAGAATATATGAAATGTCAACCTATTCTGGTCCCTCCTCAGCAAGGTAAGCCTTTTAAGTTGTACATATTGGCCGATGACCAAACAATTGGATCGGCCTTGATGCAAGAGTTTGAAGGAAAAGAACGAGTTGTTTTCTAAGTAGAAGGCTTTTGGATCCAGAAACAAGATATTCTCCCATCGAAAAGTTATGCTTGTGCTTATATTTCTCTTGCACTAAGTTGCGACATTACTTGTTATCGGCTGAGTGTACAGTTGTTTCCAAGGCTAATGTGATCAAGCACATGCTATCAATGCCAATATTAAATGGAAGAATGGGGAAGTGGATTCTTCCGTTGTCGTAATTTGACTTGAGGTACGAATCGGCTAAAGTAGTCAAAGGGTAAGTAATAGCTAATGTTGTCACCTAGCATCATAAACCAAGTATTGGCTACATAGAGCCGGTACCTTGGGTGTTGTTCTTTGATGGGTCATCATGCAAGCAAGGTGGTGGCGTTGGTATTGTTATTATTTCACCTCGAGAGGCAAGTTTTGAGTTTACTTTTCCAACTTAGCCAATGATTATCAATAACCAAGCAGAATATGAAGCTATTCTTAAGTGGCTTCAACTTCTTCATGAAGTAAAGGCCAAGGCAATTGAAGTATTCAGAGATTCATGGTTAATTATTAATCAGTTGATCGGTCTATGTGAGTGCAAAGAAGATACTCTGAGGGGATATTATGATGAGTGCCAAAGGTTGCTCAAGGAATTTTCTCATGTCTCTCTTCAACATATTCCGAGAGCATAGAATCAAGAGGTTAATTGTTTAGCTCAAAGTGCGTCAGGTTATCGAGTGTTTCAAGAGATCTTAAGTAGCGAGACCTTGAATAATGATTGGAGAGTTGAAACAGCCGATTACCTTAAGAATCCATCATAGAAGGTTACCAGGAGGCTAAGGTATAAATCAACTAAGTATTTCTTGCTGGATGATCAGTTATATTATAAAACAGTCGATGGGGTGTTGCTAAAATACTTAAATCAAGAAGAAGCTAAGGTGTTGATGGGCGAAGTGCATGAAGGGAAATGTGGAGCTCATCAATCGGCTTATAAGATGAAATGGATTATTCGCAGGACTGGATATTTCTAGCCAACAATACTAGAAGATTGTTTTGAATATTATAAGGGGTGTCAAAATTGCCAACATTTTGGTAATATTCAGAAATCGCCTGCATCGGCTATGAATCCAATAATCAAACTATGGCCGTTTTGAGGTTGGGGAATTGATTTAATTGGCCAGATTTTTCCGCCTTCAAGTAAAGGACATAAGTTCATATTGATAGCAATGGATTACTTCACTAAGTGGGTTGAGGCAATTCCTTTGAAGATGGTAACCTCAAAGAACATGGTTGATTTTGTCAAGGAGTATATCGTGTATTGTTTTGGGATTCCTCAAACTATCACCACCAATCAAGGGACAATGTTCACATCAGAAGAGTTTAGAGATTTTGCTGCCAGTATGAGAATCAAGTTGTTAAATTCTTCTCCTTACTATGCTCAGGCTAATGGCCAGGCGGAGACTTCCGGTCAGATTATGATTAAGCTGATCAAGAAAAAGATTAAAGAGTAGCCAAGGAAGTGGCATTCGACGCTTAATGAGGCACTATGGGCATATAGGATGGCATGTCATGGATCAATTAAAACATCACCTTATGAACTTATGTATGGTCATAATGCAATCCTTCCTTGGGAGATTTAAACTGGATCGAGGCGTGTCACATTACAAAATGATTTGTCAGACGAAGTCTACAAGAATCTTATGATAGATGACCTAGAGGACTTGAGTTGCCATCGACTGTGTGCTCTTGAGAATATCGAGGCCAATAAACTGAGGATTGCAAAGTATTACAATAAAAAGGTCAAGAGCAAGCAATTTTCTGAAGGAGACTTAGTCTGGAAAGTGAAATTGCCGATCGGGTCAAAGGACAGCAAGTTTGGTAAATGGTCACCTAATTCAGAAGGACCTTATCAGATTAAACATTGTGCGCCTAGCAACGCTTATATTTTGGAAACACTAGGAGGAGAAGAAGAGTTTGATAGAGCAATCAATGGAAAATATCTAAAGAAATATTATCCTAGCGTTTGGATTAATACTTGATAACCGATTTGTTCGGTCATCGACTCTAATAGCCGATACCAGAAGGGTATCACCTCTAGTTCAAAAATAAACCTGAAGGGGTAAAAGCCAGTACGATATGTATCACCTATAGATCAAGAACAAACACAGATTGTCGAGCAAGAGGATCAGCCACTGCGGTTAGAAGAACTCTTGTGACATCACCTGAGTTTTCTCACCATGATCATAGAGCTGTTCTAGTGCTTGCAAGGGCTAAAATGTGTGGACACCTTTCCCTTATCCGCCTTGTCAAATGCTCATCGGGGAAACCACAGACTTCTTTCCCACGGTTTCCCAGCCACCGAGAAATGGGCGTCTTTTAACAGGCGGCTTTCTTTCCCATTGTTTCCCAGCCACCGAGGAATTAGTTGGATGTATGGGTATCTTTAAAGCAGGCGACCTTTTCTCTTCCCTGATGCACTTCTATCAGCGGCCGATATAGCTCGGTCCATGGTGACCTTTGGCCTTGTGGGGATCTGGACTCCCTTCAATCTAAAGAAGTCTTAGCGGGTTGATCGTCAGTTAATGTAAACCTTTCATATCAATCCCATGATACTTTGTAATTATGGGAAGCAATAAGTTCGAATCTGTTATCTCTTCATGATCCGTCCCCTGAATTTTGGGAGTGTCGATCCGTTTCTAAATATGACTTTAATTCCATAGCTCCGACGAAGCCTATCTTCTCACCTCCCGGGCTATATATACGGGCCACGGCTGTGGACCAAACAACCTGCTTCGTCTCAAACCTTTTGTGCCTTTGGTGTGATTCTACTCTCCCATAGGTTTGAAGGCATGGAGAATGGCAAGAGGTCTACTGAGGAGGCCTTCAACGGGTCTGTGTCACCACGCTAGTGTCTTCATCATTAGGAGGGTGCAACTTGTGATGCTCCCATCGTCCCAGAGCATAGGGCTATCTCTGCTCAACTTTTGGGGTCGTCTTCATCAACAATTCGCTGCTAGCTCCCCTGCTACCCAAGGCAGATCGATGATCTGATCGCCTCCATTGATCGGGTTGGCCAAAAGCCCGCCGACTGCCTCTCCATCGCAGAATCGGCTCTAACCACCTTGGCTCAGCGCCGATCACCCTCCGAGGCCAACCATGTGGAGGAGAAGTTGGCCAAGGCTAAGGCTAGAATCATGGGTGAGATGCCTACCACAATTTTCTGTCCCTTCTTAATTTTTGTCTTCAAGATCTTGATCATCCTTTCCTCGAATCTTTTTAGATCTATCAGCTTAGTTGGAAAGCCTTCGATCAGCTGCGGAGTGCGGGGCAGGATTCATCAATGCCAGGGGTGCCGTGCCGATGGTTTGCTTGCACAACATCCCTAACCGTGTCAGAGAGGTCGCTCTTCATGGTGTTTGTCATGGTGCTGCCATGGCATTGGCTGCTGCGCAAGTTCGCTCTGGCCACGAACTTCAACTTCTTCCCCATGGTTTTCCAGCCATCGAACACCCTGAGGATCATGAGCGCCTGGTCGAGGATTTCTTCAACGCTGCCAACTCTATAGCCCTTGCTACCCAGGCCAAAGACATAGTGAATAAAGTGTTCCCTGACCTTTAGCTTATAATAGAGGAAGCTGGCAAACAATTTCTTCATTTTAATGTTCACATTCGAAGAGTTCAGAGATTTTGCTGCCAGCAAGAGAATTAAGTTATTAAATTCTTCTCCTTACTATGCTTAGGCTAATGGCCAGGCAGAGGCGTCCAATCAAATTATGATTAAATTGATTAAGAAGAAAATTGAGGAGCAACCAAGGAAATGGTACTTAATAGTCAATGAGGCATTGTGGGCATATAGGATGGCGTGTGCCATGGATCAATTAAATCATCACCTTATGAGTTAGTTTATGGGCATAATGCGGTTCTTCCTTGGGAAATCCAGACTAGATCAAGACGTGTTACATTATAGAATAATTGGACAACCAAAGTCTACAATAATCTAATGATGGATGATTTAGAGGACTTAAGTTGTCATCGGCTGCGTGCTTTTGAGAATATTGAAGCCAATAAGTTAAGGGTTGCAAGGCATTATAACAAAAAGGTCAACAACAAGCAGTTTGGTGAAGGAGAATTAGTCTAGAAAGTAAAATTGCCGATTGGGTCTAAGGACAGCAAATTTGGCAAATGGTCACCTAATTGGGAAGGTCCTTATCGGATTAGTTGTTGTGCGCCTGGCAATGCTTACATTCTAGAAACGCTAGATGGAAGAGAAGAATTTGATAGTGCGATCAATGGAAAACATCTAAAGAAGTATTATTCTAGCATCTGGGTTGATGCTTGACAGCTGATTTGTTCAGTCATCGGCTCTAATAGCCGATACCAGAAGGGTCTCACCTTTAGTTCAAAATTTTAACCCAAAGGGGTGAAAGTCGATACAATATGTATCGCCTATAGAGCAAAACACACACAAAGGCATTCATATCATGGTGCATTCACAAAGACACATTCATAAAAATAGAAGTTTTGTTTATTGATCAGCTTGCCCCTAAGTACAAACTAATCAAAGACATTATTTATCACATCCTGGGCGAATATGATGTCCACGATGGCCTCCGCCATGTCTTCGAAGTCCTCGATCAAATCCTTGTGCATGTTAGGGTCGTTGGCCATCGGGAAGCCCGACTCCATGGTGCGGAGATCATGCCCAGTCTGGACTTGTGCCGTGGCTAGGGCCACTGCTGCGCTGTGGTGAATGCCGTGGAGGGCGATCTCCTGGACACACGCAGGGATGTCATGCAGGCAGTTGTTGAGGAGAGGGCCCTGGGCATTAGCGATCGTCGTAGCTGCATTCGCCGCCAGTTGGAGGTTCTCCAACTGCACCATCAGGGCTAGAAATCACAGAAACAAAAGGGCTATCAACACAAGGACACTAGAAATTGAAATAAGGGTTTTCTTAGAGTTCATCTTACCCACCACCATGGCATCAGACTCGGCCAACCGTGCTTGAGCAGCGCTGGCCTCTTCCTCGGCGGCGAGGAGGGTGGCTTGAGAGGCCCCGAGGTGGATCTCAAGCTAACCGTTCTCTTGAGTTGCCTCGGAGTAATGGTCCTAGGCCACCCTCCACTCCCAGAGGAAACGTCGGGCGTCATCACCGTTATAGGAGTCAGAGGAGTCCGACGACAAAACTAGCACGGTAGCAGTAGATGCGGCAGTAGAAGGCTCGCCAGCCCTAGGAGGAGTAGGAAGTCTATCATTGAGGATGAACCTATAGATGCATTAGTGGATGATTCTTGCTATGGACGGGAGTGTTCGGTCTTACCTTATGCGGTGGAGTCGCTAGCCGACCAGGACCTCCTCCTCCAAGAGATCTTCTACTGCGTGCTTGCCATGGTGATCCTCTCCTGCCATTGGGTGCTGGTTTAGACTGTGGAAGGAGAAGGAAACTGCTACAGGGTTTGTGAAGGTAGAGAAAACAGAAATAGTTGCAAGTGTAGATGTGTTTGAGGCCGGAGCCCTTGGCTGGTATTTATAGTCACGAAGTGAGGTAGTAGATATCTCGGGACATGCAAAAGGCAACCGCAATTAATAGAAGGTAAAGCGTTGCCCCACTAATGTCAAAGAAAATGCAGCGTTGATAACTGAGGACGGAAGATTGAGGAGTTTTCTTAGTAGAGGTCATGTTTTCAGACTTAATTGGATTAAGGTCACAGGTTTGGAATCAGCTATTTTCAAATCAGCTCTCTAGCCGAGATAAGAGATACAATAGATCAGTAGAAAATATGGTTGTCATTGGTTCCACACAAGATATATATTACAAATGTTGGTATGCAGATTACAAGTTTAGAACATCCTAGATTACTTTCAATGCTTTTTGCTGGATAGCATCGACTTCGGTGATTTGTTGTTTGTCTTTTTCGGTTAATCTAGGAATGTTCTCAAGGCTGCTGCGAATGACCTTGCCTTCTTTGACCTTGGTCAGCATCTCTTGTTTCTTTTGCTTGATGACATCAGGTATTTGAGCCAGGTTGCACTCATGATGATCAATGGTAGCCTGCACATTTTCTAGTTCTTTCTTGAGTTTTGCACGCTTGGCTTTTAGTTGGTTGATGCAACAGTTTGATCCTAAGGGAGGAGTTCTTCAAGTTATCGATTAGCTGTGCTAGCTCTTTGGGCTCTTATTTGTTGGAGTTCTTCTTGGCCAATAAAGCTTCACAATCAGCTAGGTTTCTCTAAGCCCTTTTCACTCTTGGAGCTTGATCCTCAATGTTGGACAAAGGTGTCAGAGCTTGAGCAAGATTCGAAGGCAAGTTACCCTTAATGGCTAGGAAAGTTCTTTTGACTGAATCTGCATCCTAGACCAAATCGGTTACATCCTTCTCAAGCATTAGCAATATGTCCCTTAGCCGATTTCTGGTCTCTTCTGATAAAGTCTCTTGGAGGGAGGTGGCTGATGAGCTAATCTCACCTTCATCTATGTATTCTTCAAAGTTAAAGGAATAGCTCAGAGCTGGAGAATTAAGTGTCTAAATATGAGCAAAGGAAATCTTATTAGGAGGATCGAATCAGTTGATAACAAGATAAATGGTGAAGTAAACACAGTACCTTTTCTGGAGGAGGCTCTAGTTAAAGAGAAGGAACAGCTGATGATGCACCAATGGTATCTGGTTGAATCAGCTCTGAACTTTCAATATTAGTATCTGCAAACATCAAGGAAAAATTTTCAATTCATGTCTATTGTGGAAGGATAAAATAAATATATGATTTTCTTACCATCGATTGTTTGTTGAACTGGGGAATTGATAGCCTGGGTATCAGCGTTAATAGGGTTGTCTTCAACTGATGGACGGTCGATTTTCTGTTCTTGCATGGATATTACCTCGGTAGCATCAGGAGGTGAATTAGAGAGATGCTCATCTTCTGTCACCTAAAGTCTGTTAGAAACATCAGTTGTTTCAAATGTAATCGGCTCTTTAGGGGAAATAGCCGATGAGAGGTTGGTGGATACTGATTCAAGTGCCTGGGATAGTAGTTTAGCACCCAAAATGGACTAGGATACAATACTTGATGGTTGCAAAAGAGGATTGGATTAGACATTAAATATTAATGTGAGAAAAGAGATCAGATGATTTAACTGAGTAGCTGATGGTTTGGTTCTGAAGAGTCTTTTTGTAGTGGTGGTTTTCTAAGTCACACCTCTAGCTGCCTTGCGTTTGGAAGACTGGTATGTAAGTATTGCTGTAGCAGCTGGGGTCTTCATCAGCTTCTTTAGGATGGGTGTTGTGGATCCCATTCTTGAGGCTGGACATGGTGGATAGTATTCTATGGGATGCCCCTTCCTATCCATACTTGGGGGATCGAATTCGGTGTCCTAGAAAAGTTTGTTAGAATAGTTGGTAGGAGAATTTATTGAATAATTTTTCTAAAAATAAATGGTAAGTTACCTCATTGTCAGAAGCAAAATCTTCATCCAAAGCTATGCAGTTAGGATGGACTGACCCACAAAAGAGATGGAAGTGTCATTCTTGTAATCAGGAATCAAACAGGTTGGAAGAGAAGGTGACTCTTGTCCAGTCATGTAAGCAAAAGGAAGGAAGATCTAATCCTAGTTGAAAGACTCTGAAGGCTTCCATTACTTCATTGATACCTTCTCTTGGCTTTAGTGTGTTCTTGAAGAACAATTGAGGAGGAAGTTGACCAAGGCTGAATTGATGGGCCACGAAACAAGGATTATAGAATTCATAACTTGGAAGATTTTCTAGAAGAAAAGAACAGGTAGCCATTTTTCCACGGCCATGGCGAAATTCAACTGGCAATACATAGGGTTTGATGATGCAACTGAAAATTGCTGCAGCTGTTTCATCTGAGCAACCTGACTCAAACCGAAATTTGACTGGCAGAACTAATTCATTGTCTTCATCTTCATCATAAGGCAGCCAAGCCAAGATGTTTGAATCAAATCCTCTATAGAATTTCCTAAAGAGATGGCCTACATCTATAGCAATTGTTATGGTTGATGCAGCCTCAACATAATTCATACACTGTCGAGTTCTTCCTTCGTTTCCTTTGTAATCTTCAGCAAAGTTGGAAGAAGGAAAGCCCAATTTTCTAAATTTGGGTCTTACAATCTTATGCATGTATAGGTTCAGCCATAGTTGTATCAACCGCCAAAGGCCACTAATGGTATGCACTGGTTCATTCTTCAGCAATTGGACAACTACGTGGTGCATTAGATGATAAGCAGATCCTAGCCAATATTTTTCAAGAGGGATTTTATTGCCAGCTGATAGACACTCTGCCAGGTATTTATGATTGAAAGTTGGACCACAAGATAATCCACAAAAGATGAATCTTTCTAGCCACATGTTTAAGAAAGATACATGTTCCCTTTCGGCCACAGTTGATCCGTCTCCAATATGGTTCAGAATGTAGCTTGCCCATCCTGTGCAGTCTGATATTTTGGCTAATTTCTTAGATCCAACACTTAAGAAGTCATAAGGTTGTATTGATCCTGTTATTCTAAGGCTGGTCAACATATGAACATCGGCCAAAGTGATGGTCATTGGGCCATGACAAAAACAACAGCATTTAAGGTGTTGAACCTGAAGTAAGATGCAGAAATCAGAAGTGAATCATTCCTCTCCATTCCAGACAGTAAGAGTGTCAAGCATTGATTCAAATCATAAATCTCCCAATCTCTAGCTTTTTCCTCCGATACTCTATGAAACCAATCTCTCCATTCCTTAGGCATTTTGGGCTAGTTTCTAAAGGAAATTTTGGTGTTTCAGGAGGACAAATATACTATAGATTGTTTAAAGGAGATTTGGTTGGTTTCTTGTCTGATAAAGTCAGATGGATCAGGGTCACCCATAGGCCCAAGATAATAGACATTGGGAACAACAGCCAATGGAATCAAAATTTTGTTCTTTATTTCCTAGGAACCAGATAGAATAAATTTGAGAAGAAAGGAAATACAGGGTAACGGCTAATATTTAGAAGATGGGAACTTGAAAGCATACCTCAGGGACATGGTCACTGGTCACCATTACAGCTAAGATGGATCTGAATCTGACGAAGATTACTTGAATAACAGCTTGATAGAGCAGAGGATTTGCTAGGGTTAAGGCCTTGGCGATAGCGGCTTTGGTTGTTGAGGCTTGCTTGAGAAAAAAGGGGAAAGTGAATAGGCTGAATGAGTTGGAAATGATACTGTTAGGGTATTATATAAAATTTGGACCGAGAAATCAGGAGTCGCGCATATATTTCAGAATAAACGGCTGCGACACGGTGAGCAGGTAAATAGAAATTTTAGAATAAAACTATTTTTATCCCAAAATCGAGGGCATGTGTTTACACCAAAATCTAGAAAGAAGAAAGCGAGAACTTGAAGCTTCTAAGATTGTATCATCAAGAAATCGATCAGATGTGAATCGATATCGGCTAGTTTTGATGCAGTGTTAGAATCAACTATTTTATAGATGACGTCAGCAGACGACGTCAATGGACTACGTACGGATTGCGTCGAGGAAAAATATGTCGGACTCTACAAAAAGTTAAAGATTAGAGTCCAAGTTATTTTAAAGTTAGGAATGTTTTCTTTTGTTCTAAGAATTGTAATGAGTCATATTTGAGTATGATTCATGTTTAGGTTCTGGGTATAAATATTGGACCCCGGTTATTATAAAGACATGAACAATCAACCAATACAATTACTTTTTTTGGCTTCACGCCAACCCTTAGGAGTAGAAGTAATGTAGATCTCGACGAGTTCTTCAACAAGAAGGGTTGCATCGACTGATCGACCTCTGGCTTGTCTATGAGTACCATCACGACTTATATTATGCTTGTAAAGCTACATCAGTCGATTGATCTTTTATGAGTATAGTATAAGTTAGTTATTGATTTGTATCATTATTTGTAAGGCTGCATCAGTTGATTGATCTCTTACAAATCATAATATAGATCAAAGTTATCAATCTTGTGTTAAATAACTTGTTGTTTAATATAATATCACCAGTTATCGAATCTTCTAAGATTAGTAAGATTTTCCTAGCTGTTCTTGGTTGATTCACCAGTTATTGATCTTGTTATAATTAATGTTTCATTAATCATAATAAATCATCTGATTGAGATAGAGATAGATCGGCATCATATCATCATAATTGGTCTTCTAGTCTGGTCACACTTTGAATCTCATAATTGATGGCTTAATTCTGCTAGATCGGTTATTTTATCTCTATTCCAATCAAGCATAGTATGCATTTAAAGACATGTTTTTGATCTTGGATGAACTCACTAGTTAATGAGATATAATCTCATGACACCACCATAGCTGCATCAATCCAGTCGAACCTCACTAGTAAGACTTTAGATTAGAGATTATCGATTAGTGGTTTTGTTCATGATCGAGATATGCACTCTGTTTGTTTGCTATGCATGCATCGACTATTTTAGCCGAATCGCCTATGCCTTCATACATATAGCATGTTTTTCATGAACCTATCAATATATAGATGGTTTTATGGATTCTTTGGCTTTAGTTTGTTATCATTATCATAGTTGTATTGATCTAGTCAAACCTCACTCTTGACGGTAACAGATTAGATTCAGAGCGTTTGTAGATTCGTTTGTACTAGACAGTCGATTTGTTCGCATGTTATATCTTTCCTCGTTAAACTTATTAGCTCAATGCTTTACACTAGTTATATCCATCTAGCTGATGATGTTACTTATATCTAGGTGCATTGTACTTGTTATCATAAATCAATCATGATCTACGAACATCACAGTCCTTAACAATCGATTTCTCCTTGTATTAGCTATTTAGTCGATTCTCCTGTTTGGCTGCTCTCGAAGCAGCACACTTAGAACTGTCTGGGTAAAACCAGCATGTTCCACCCTAAACTACTGATAAAACTTCCTCTCCTTGTCAATTGCAGGTCAAATTGACTGGCACGCCTTTCGGGATTTTTAGGATCAACTGGTCCTATTGTGAAGCCAAGCAAGATCTATGGGTTGACCTCACTCAGATCGTTTTGACTTGCTATGTGTCAGGCACATTGCCACATTATTGCGTCAACAGGTGAGGATATTATTACATTTGTAGATGAGTCCTTGTATTTAACTTATGCAAAATCTACTTGGAGGATTGATTTAGGTGCAACTATTCATGTTGCAAATTCATTACAGGGATTCCATACGTGGAGGACCCTACAAAGAGGAGAAAGACACATTCAGGTGGCAAATGGAGTCAAAGCTGAAGTAGAAGCCATTGGAGAACTCCCATTAGAATTAAATGATGGCGTTGTACTTAAGCTTACAGATGTCCTTTATGTACCCTCTTTGCGTAGAAACTTAATAAGTGTCTCACGTTTAGACGATGATGGATATGATTGCCATTTTGGTAATGGCCAATGTAAGATAATATTTAATCATAAGTGTGTTGGTCTTGCCTTTCGACAAGACGAGCTTTATTTGTTATCACTTTGTGAGAATGTGAATGTTGTGAGCACTAAGAATGAGAATGCCTCCTCGTCTATGAATGCAAGAAATAAGCGAAAGAGAGTTCATGATGTATCATCGAAATTATGGCGTTGTCGTTTAGGCCATATTTCGAGGGGGGGAATAGAACGATTGATTAAGAAATCAATTCTTCCGCCATTAAAATTTTCAGATTTAGAACAATGCATTGATTGCATTAAAGGAAAGTATGTTAAGAAAATAAATAAAGACGCCAAACGAAGCGTAGGAATTTTGGATATAATTCACATAGATATCTGTGGTCCTTTTTCTATGAAAAGTGTGGATGGTTATGATTCATTTATAAAATTCACAGATGATTATTCTCGTTATGGCTATATTTATCCAATTAAGGAAAGATCAGAAGCATTGGATAAATTTAATATATTTAAAGCTGAAGTAAAAACTCAGCACAATTTAAAGATTAAAGTAGTAAGATCTGACCGTGGGGGGAGCACTACGGTCGACATACCCCATATGGCCAAGTTCCTGGATCTTTTGCAAAGTTCTTATAGGAAAATGGCATAGTCGCCCAGTACTTTACACTGGGCGAGCCTCAGCAGAATGGAGTAGCCAAAAGATGCAACCGTACCTTAATGGATATGGTGAGAAGTATGATAAGTTACTCCACTTTACTGATAAGTTTGTGGATGGAGGTGTTAAAAACCGCCATTGATATTCTCAATCGAGTACCAAGCAAGTCGGTGCCCAAAACACCATATGAGTTATGGACAGGAAGGGAACCCTCACTTAATCACTTACGTGTGTGTGGGGCTGTCTAGCTGAGGCTAAAGTATTTAACCCAAACATTGGGAAGCTAGACTCCAAGACAGTCAGTTGCCATTTCATTGGCTACCTAGATAAGTCAAAAGGTTATTGTTTCTACTGTCCTGACAGACATACGAAGTTTGTAGAAACAAGACACGCTGTGTTCTTAGAGGATGATATGGTCAGAGGGAGCATGGTAGTGAGAGAAATTAACCTTGAGGAGAAGCGGGTATACATGCCCACTCCGATGGTTCAGGAGCCATTTTTCTCGCTACCTGTTGTTGTTGCATCAATAGTACAAACACTGTAGTGACAGCACCTGTTATTAGTTCTCCTGTGGCAACAATAAATAAACATGAGGAACCTATCCTTTAGGATCCTATAGAACCCATTGTCACACATGAGGAAGAGCAACAATAGCCCCATATGGAACAAGCGCCAACTAATGAGGCTAGAAAACCAGCCATTCCTGATGACTACAAAGTATATGAATGTGAAAAAGAATTTCAAATGGAGGGTGATCCCATCGCATTTGAAGAAGCTATGAGAAGCGCTCACTCGTTAAAGTGGCTTGAAGCCAGGCAAGTTGAATTGAGATAAATGAGCACCAATGATGTTTGGGACTTAGAGAAGATTCCTAAAGGAGCCAAGATAGTAGGCTATAAATGGGTCTACAAAACTAAATATGACTCCAAAGGGAATATGGAAAGATTTAAAACATGACTTGTGGCGAAAGGCTTCACGCAAAGAGAAGGAATAGATTATAATGAGACATTTTCTCTAGTCTCATATAAGGATTCTTATAGAATCATAATAGCGTTAGTGGCACATTACGATTTAGAATTACATCAGATGGATGTAAAGACGGCTTTCCTTAATGGGGATTTAGATGAAAATGTTTATATGACACAACCAAAAGGTTTTGTCATGAAAGGAACAGAACGTATGGGATGCCACCTCAAGAAATTCATTTATGGCTTAAAACAAGCCTCTAGACAGTGGTATTTAAAGTTTGATGGAACGATAAGAAAGTTTGGGTTTAAAGAGAATGTAGAGGACAATTGCATTTATACAAAGTTCAAGAATGGGAAATTCATTTTCCTAATCCTGTATGTGGATGATATCTTATTTGCTAGTAGTGATGTTAATCTACTATTGGAGACAAAGAAGTTCTTGTCCTCAAATTTTGACATGAAAGATCTCGGTGAAGATTCATTCATTTTGGGGATAGAGATTCACCGAGATAGAAGAAAGGGGGTTTTAGGATTATCGCAAAAGGCATACTTAGAAAAGGTTCTAAAGAAATACAGTATGCATGCGTGTAAGCCTTCGCCTACTCCTATAGTCAAGGGCGATAGTTTTGGGGAATTTTAATGTCCTAAGAACCAATATGAGATCGATCGAATGAAAGCAGTTCCATATGCTTCAGTTGTGGGAAGCTTACAATATGCTCAAGTATGTACACACCCTGACTTAGCTTTTGTTATTAGGATACTTGGCAGATATCAGAGTAATACAGGAGTAGAACACTAGAGAATGGTAAAGAAAGCTTTGCGTTATTTGCAAGGCACAAAAGGTCTCATGCTAACGTACAGAAGATCTGATTCCCTCCATATAGAGGGGTATTCAGATTCAGATTTTGCGGGAGATGTAGATGATAGAAAATCCACATCAGGCTATGTATTTACTCTCGTAGGGGGGAGCTATATCATAGAAAAGCTCTAAGCAAACCATCACTGCATCATCCACGATGTATGCTGAGTTTGTAGTATGTTATGAGGCCACGGGGCAGGTGAATTGGCTAAAGAAATTTATGCCCAGGTTGAAAGTGGTCGATGACATTCATAAGCCACTCAAGTTGTACTATGATAATGAGCCAGCAGTATGTTATGCTCACAACAATAAGTCAAGTGGTGCTGCCAAACACATTGACATAAAGTTTTATGTTGTGAAAGACAAAGTCCAGGATCATTCTATTAGTCAGAGTGGAATACCTCTCTGATGAACCAGGCTGCCAGGAGCTTGGCGATCTCTTCGCCTATGTCCCTGCGCCTCTTGTCGTCGAAGCAATGCAGGTGCTGCTTGGCAGGCTTCGAGCCTAGGATGAGGCATAGTGCGTGCTCAGTGACCTCTTGCGGCATGCTCGGCATGTCAAAAGGTAGCCATGCAAAGACATCGTGATTGTCATGCAGGAAGTCAATGAGCTCGCATTCCTATTTGGCCAGGAGCTGGGTCCCAATCCGCATCGTCTTGGCTAGGTTAGTGGGGTCGATTCCCACTGCCTTGGTTTCCTCGAGTGGACGAAAGGTCGTCGAGGAGGTCGGTTTGTTGTAGTCTGGGACTGCTAGGGTTGATGACTTCCCAAGCCATGGGAGCTCGGACGAGTTGACGACCGTGGTGATGAGCTCAAAATGCTTGTGGTCACACGTGAAGGCATGCGAGAAGGTGCTACTTATAGTGATGACACCATTCAGTCCCAGCATCTTCAGCTTGAGATAGGTGTAGTTGGGGATAGCCATGAACTTGGCATAGCATGGCCGCCCCAGGATGGCATGGTAGGACCCTAGGAAGTCCACCACCTCAAAAGTGAGAACCTCCGAGCAGAAGTTGGCTCGGTTGCCAAACATGATGGGTAGGTCGATCTGCCCGAGTGGGTATGCCTGCGCTCTTAGGATCTCCCCGTGGAAGGGGGAGCCCGCTAGGCGGAGTTCTGATCGGGGGATGCGCATGGCATCGAGGGATGCGCATGGCATCGAGGGTGTCGACGTAGAGGATGTTGAGGCCGCTGCCTCCGTCCATCAGCACCTTGGTGAGGCGCTTCTTGCGGACAATGGGGTCGACGATGAGCGGGTAGCGTCCTAGTCTCGCGACATGGGAGGGATGGTCCCTCTGATCGAAGGTGATCGGTGATTCCGACCAGCTGAGGAAGGAGGGGATGTCCATCTCGGCAGTGCATGCCTCCCTATAGCACACCTTATGATACCGTTTGGACCAGATGGCATCTGATTCACTGAAGATCATGATGCATTCCTCAAGGTCGGGGAAGCCACCTCCATCCTTGCCCATCACGCCTCCTTTCTTAGCTGCCGCCTCTTTGCCGTCTCCCTCTTTTGGTCCGCCGACCTATCAGAGGAAACGTTTGAGGAGCTCGTGGTCCTTGTAGAGGTGTTTGATGGGGTAGGCGTAGTTGGTGCATGGGCTATCAATGAGCTTGTTGAAGTGGTCAGGTAAGCCCTGCTGGGGATGTTTGTCGGTGCGATCAGCTGTGGCGACCAACGCGGTGTTGTTCGACTGGCGTCGATCCTTTTTGTTCTTCTTGCCCCTCTACGTGGAGGGCCCTCATCTTGGTCCTCGCGCTTGGCCTTGCCTTTGTCCCAGCCTCCATTGAAGACCGCTCTGACTGCCTCCTCGCCAGAGGCATGATTCGTGGCGACGTCGAGCAAGTCATGGGTGGTACAAGGCTTCAGGCAGCCAAGCTTGTGGATCAGGGACTCGTAGGTCATCCCAGAGAGGAACGCGCTGATGATGTCTATGTCGACGACATCAGAGAGGGAGTTGCATCGTTGGGAGAACCTGTGGATGTAATCCCGCAGGGACTCGCTGGGCTCCTATTGGCAGCTCTTGAGGTCCCAGGAGTTCCCAGGGCAGATGTACGTCCCCTAGAAGTTTCCAACAAAGATCCTCTTGAGGTCCGCCCAATCGTGGATGCTGTTGTGTGGGAGGAATTCAAGCCATGCTCGAACATGTTACCCTACGCAGATGGGGAGATACTAATTGATGAAAAGGTCATCATCCACCCATCCAGCTCGGTAGGCGAGCTAGAAATCTTCAAGCCATATACCGGGGTTTGTCTCTCTGGTGTACTTGGTGATGTTGGTGGGTGGTCGGAAGCGTTGTGGGAACGGTGCTCTCCGGATACGCCGGCCAAAGGCCCATGGTCCCGGGCCCTCAGGGCTGGGACTCCGGTCATCTGGCCAGCGACCATGCCTGGGGTGCGTTTCATCGCTCCCCTCGATGGTTCAGCCGAGACCCATGTCGCCTGTCCCCATCGCCGCCCAATGGACGCCATCATCATGCCAGTTGCTCATGACGCTGCGAGCATCTTGGTGCAGACTGGGTCATTCTCGTACTGGCGGTCGGTGTAGAGCTGGTGCCAGGTCGGACCGCGAGGCAGCCGCTACGTCCCAAGCCGCGCTTGGCGGCTGTAGCGGGGAGCGGATAGAGCGATCCGTCTGGTGCATCCCCACTCCCCCAGTGGGGAGGGAGGGCGCGTGTTGGATTCATGACGTGGAGCTTTCCACCTGTTGAATGGCGGCGGCTTCTACCAATGCCCGGAGGTTCCGATAGACCACCCGCTCCTGGGGGTCGATGGGCTCAGGAATGCCGCGTAGAAGCATTGCCGCAGCAGTGATGTTCTGGCTAGCCCGAGCGAACTATGGCAGGTTGTTCCCCTCATTCATGATGTCGTGCTGGACCTAGCGGGCATGACCCTGGGCGCCGCCTGCTGGGTCATGCATGCACGGCGCAACATGCTGCGCCGAGCACGTCGGCACAGGTGGCGGTTGGTTCTGCCACCTTTGTCATAGCTCCTCGCCATGCTCCCACGCCCATGTGAGTCCCCCGCACTAGGGTCTAGAGGGGTGTGAGTCTGTAGGGACTCCGCTACCACCGGCGGCTGTCCCAGAGCGTCCGCCATAGCGTATTCCCAGGATGGACGGTGGCCAGGTGCCACATCACCAATTCTGGAGCCACCGCTCTCAACTTCATCATCCAGGAGTTCATAGAAACAGGTGGGAGCATAGCTCGCCACCCCTACGAATTCGGATGTGAGGGGAGGCGGTGTCAGCATTTTTCGGAGCCCCCGGGCGTACGCGTCCATGGGGGACGTGAGGCTGTAGGGGAACTAGTTGTGCGGTGGTTGCGGTATGGACAATGTGGTCCCTCCGGATAATCGGCGGGAGATAGTAAATAGAGAGTAAGTAACAGTATGTACATTACTTACAGCGGAGTTTGGGTAGAGAGTTTGCTCGGAATGAGGCACAGAATCCTCGTCGTTGAAGTCGTCGTGCGTCCCGGAGCCAATGGAGGGCACCCCTCCGATGGGCGCCGGAATGAGTGCCTCCTCGTGGAGGTGAAGTACGCCGAGCCGGTCGGCGATGAAGTCGAGGCTTTCGAAGAGGAAGGCATGGGACGGCTCGAAGATGGGTGGAACCCACATCCCAATAGGTGGGAGTGCGGGAAACCCCAGTGAGCCAAAGCGAGTCATATCGCTTGAGCCCGCCATGGCGAAGGTGGCGGAAAAATGGGCCATCCGATGACCAAAAAGTGTGAACGTACCGTGTCTTCCCCACGGACAGCGCCAACTGTTAGTGCAGAAAGTGACCAACATGTAAATATTTATAGTTTTGTTGTACGTTGTGATCGGAGGTGGTCTAGCACTCAATGACACAGGATTTATACTGGTTCAGGCAACGTGCCCTACGTCCAGTTTGAGTCGGTCGGTGACTTTATTCCTGAGCCCAGGTACTTGAGGTTTGTAGTGGGGCTACAAACGAGAAGGAGAAATATGAGGGGTACAAGAGGTCTGGTCGGACTCTAGTCAGAGGAGCCGAGAGTGACGGGAGCCCCGCTATGCGCTAAGTGTTTGAGCATGTGCTCGTGGTTCGAACCTGGTGGTTCTGTTGTTGTGGACTAGTGAACTGATCGATCGAATGAATCTTAATGAACATATGCTTTTAGGAGAGAGCGCATCCCCTTTTATAGATGAAGGGGATGGCCTTACAGGTGAGAGGGAGAGAGTTCGTATGTTGCTAAGTCTTGCTGCCCACACCGGCGGGTATAAGATGATTGTAGGCGCCCATAACACTGTTGATGTTACCGTTGAATGTCATATGCACGTGGGAGGTTTGTGTTGTCTTGTTCGGGTATGGCAGACGTCGGCGCCTGCCATACTGTTGATACCCGGGGGTATGTGATGGGTTTTACCATGTTCGCTCGGTACGGTAAATGCCGGTGCCCACAATACTGTTGATGCCTCAGAGGCACGTGGGGGAGCCTTACCGTATTTGTCTGGTATGGGAGTTGATGGCGCCCACAACACTGTAGGGGAAAATGTCGGCGCCTACAACACTGCTACGGTTCTGCCATGTCAGGCAGGTCTTAGGGAACTATCTGGCAGGTGCACAGGGTACGGTCCTTGGTATTGCGGTTTGACTTGTGCGCCCTGCCTTACTTTCTCCGTCCGTTTCCTGGTCTTTACCGAGCAGGCGTCCCCGGTCGGTTGGTTCCAGTCGGCTCTGATCGCGCCAGTCGGAGAGGAGCTGTAAGCAGGGGTTCGGCGCACTCTCGGTCGGAGAAGCGGGTCGGAGCCGAAAGTGGCGTTTTGACCAGGCCTTCCGATCGGAGAGGCCGTCCGGAGACGAGCTGGAGACCGAAGCGAGCGCTCCGATCGAAGAGGCGGGTCGGAGTCGGAAGCGGATGTTGTTCCTTCTTGGCCAGGCCTTCCGATTGGAGATTGGATTGTCCTTCTAGTCTGTTGCTTAGGTATTTTGGGCCGGCCCATGAGTTGTACGTTGCTTGCAACGTTGTTTGTTGGGCCGAGCCTTTGTTGGAAAGTCGGTCCATGAGGGACCCCGGGTTTATGAACCCGACATAAGTACAAAGAAAATATTTACGGATCCGCTTACAAAAGGCTTACCGCCCAATGTGCTCAGAGAACACTTAGCCGGCATGGGTTTACGGGAAAGCCTATGATTCCTGGACAATAAAGGCCTAGTTGAGAATCTGTTTCAAAACAGAGAGGTGTGTTGTAGCTGTTAATCCAATGGTACTAACTGTTGTGACGAGGCACGCTCCATGCGCTAATATATGGGCCCTGTTCAGCTTACCCCATATTCGGCTTGTTCGGCTTTTTTCAGCCGGAACAGTATTTTTCTCTCACAACAATTCAGCCAGAATAGTGTTTTCAGCCAAGTTTCAGACCAACGAACGGGGCCATGATGGAATGGGAAAAAGAGATAAGTATTTTAAGTTTAAGTCATAAAGTGATATCAATGGAGAGAATGTTAGGTTGATCTCCACCAAGTTGGCCCAACGGCCAATTTAGACCTTTGATTCGCGCCCTGATCGGGGGCGCCCAATCCAATCATGGTTGGTGGGCCCCCATCGCACAGCTCTATAAAGAAGAAGGTGGGGGCCAGGGCACTGGGTACGAGGTTCACCGCAGCCGCCACAAACACCACCGATATTCCTAACCCTAATCCGATCTAAGAGGGCAACGTTGAAGCGACGGGAAGCTCCACCGCTGTCTTCACCGCTGCCTCTGCGCCACCATTGCACTGCGACCGACCTCAACACCGTCACCGCGACACCGCCGACCCTGACTGCATCACCTTCGTCATGGCTACGTCAAACTCTTCCACCAAGCCCGCGAATAGTCGGTAACTTATCCCCTTTCTCCCTCTCCGTCTCCCTCTAGGTTTCTTTTACTAGATCCTACATGATGCTTATGCCTAAGTTTCTAAGATCGTAACCGCTGATCTATCCGCGTGTTTTTACAGCAGGATAGCGTACGGACCTTCTCGCCGGCCTCCATACTGTCCTGGCACTTGGTGCAGTTGTAGTTCAGCTTTTGCCTCAGGGTGGTGACGCCGCCGAGCCAAAAGAGGAGCACCGGTCTCGAATGCCACCATGCCTTGACCCAGGATGATAATGACGAGAACGAAGACGCAGCTAAGCCCCAGATGATGATGGCGACATTGACGAGAACGATGATGCTGGCGAACAGGATGGTGGCGGCAAGGAAGACGGTGATGCTGAAGCGGGCTTTCTTGCTCCGGCCCCTGACTCTTTCTTGCTTCTTGCGTCTTCTCCTCTCGCTCTCTCTTGTTCTTGCTCTGGCTTTCTCGCTCGCTCTCCCACGTCGTTCTTGGATTGTGTTGTGCTCGTTTGGAAGGCTGGCCAAATTGGGGCGGCGGCTATTTGTAGGGAGGATGTCGAACTGCTGATAATTAAGTCGGTTGGTTTGATCAGTTCGTTACAAGGTGGGACCCGCAGCTCGATTCCCGAAGGCGGCAGTTGGAGCTGAAGAGCAGGGAGGGCCGAGGGGCTTGGAAATGAGAAGGGCAAGGATGGCTGGAGAGATCGAATTCCCAAGTTTGGTTTTCGAAATGTTTAGAAGTTTGATGTTTCAGAGAGAGAGTACATTGACATTGGTGAATCCAGTAGTAACGCTGTAACGGCAAGGCAATGTGCATGGACTACTCTGAACGCGGTACAGTGAGCAAACCTGAAAGGTGATTCTGAATTGCATTGTCGTTCTTACACTGAAACATGTCCTAACCCAACCAAGAAACATCACCAGTGACCCTAACAACTAAAGAGCTGCTTGAAGAGATGGATAGGCTAAGAAAGCGGGTGGGGGACACACAATTGACGTGGGAAAAATGCCTCAAGTTAAATTGGACAAAATGCTGCTTGCCTAAGGGGAACGGGAACTGGGGATCTCAACATAGAAAAATTCACAAGAGCACCAGGCTTAGATGACTTTAGCATGAATGGGTCTCAACTGAAAAGGCCTGGGAGGCACTAGAACAACATGTGATGAAAGAGATCAAGTCCTCTTCGTGGCTTGCGCCTCAATCTGCCTGGGGAATTCTGAACTGCTAGGTAACTCAAGCCTGACAGAACTAAGCTTTTTTACTAATGAATTCTGCTTCTGCTAGTACTGCACAAGGAATTGAAAAGAAGAAAAACATAATGGCAACAGGGAATTTCAAACAATATGCATGGACAGACATTAGCGGAAGATATCACAAGGAGATTCAGAGTTGAACGCAAACAGAGCTCACATCCTCCTAAAATTCGACTCATATCTGAAATCGACGGGAAAACACAACATCACTCGATCATGTGTTGCATACATCCAAGGAGCTGAAGAGGTATTTTGCTAGGAGCTACGGCTGTGTTATGTCGACCTCCTTCGGCGCTCGATAGAAGCGCGTTGTATGTTTGTTTAAGCTCTTCTACTTAAAATAATGATACGCAAATCTTTTGCATATTCGAGAAAAAAAGTTATCAGAAAAACGAACCTACAGATTAAACAATACAATAATCTTCAGTATGATTAAACACTGTAACATACCGGCATTGCTGGAATGCACAAGAAAATAAGGTCACTGATTTTCAGAACTATTCATCATATTTTCAGAAAACGGACCTACAGATTTTTGTCAATCAGCAAAATGTCTAACAGATTATTCAGAGCTGATTTCAAGCACTACTGCAAGACATTAGCGAACAATGCTGCGAGCAGTTTACACTAAAAATCATTTTCACATTGAGGCACTAAGCAATTGAACAGAGTACCCAAGAAATGAAGAAAGGATCTATTTGCTTCTGTCAGAACATTGTAACTGATCCAAGAACTAACAAATCATCGTTTCTTGGCATCAACAAATTCAGTTCGTCACAGCTGAACACAAATCTGAACATAAGAACAGGAACGCAGCTAAGCTCGATCAGTTCCAAGAAAGCGAATGACAGAAACAACGAAGAAATCTTTCAAGAACTAATCCAGACCATCAGACAACACGCAGCACCAGACTACCCTCCATCAGTTCCAAGAATGCAGAGACAGAAATGACGAAAGAATCCTTCAAGAACCTCTCCAAGAACTGATCCAGAACGCCCCACAGGACGCGTCACACCGTCCCATTGCATCCAAGCTCGATCACGCGTGTCTACTGCGATGCCGACGCCTACTCCGGTAGTGTTTCGTCGAACCAGTGCGACAGAAACAGCAACTCCTCCTCCGAGTCCGAGTCCGACGTCTGCGGCGAAGACGGCGCTGGCGACGATGGCGGTGGCAGCTTCCACGGCAGCACGGGATGGGGAACCTGGCGGCAGATTGGGCAGGACTGCCAGGACATCGCATTTCCGGCGAGAAGCCATGCGTCGATGCCGAGCCCGCACTTGACGGTGCCGCTGCAGTGGAACACGTGGTCGCAGGAGAGCGTGCGGACCTTCTCGCCGGCCTCCATACTGTCGCGGCACATGGTGCAGAGGTAGCCCAGCCTCCGCCTCAGGGTGGTGACGCCGCCGAGCCTGAGAAGCCGCATCCGCGGCGATCGCCACCACGCACTGAGATTGGTGGCGCACACGAAAACGATGAAGGCAACAACGACGATCACGACCAGGATGATGACGGCAAGGACGACGCCGAGCACCACGCGGACGGGGATGGTCACCAGCCAATAGCCGATGTCGGCGGCCATCGGGTCCTTCGCTCCGATCCTCTTCCCCTTCCTTGCTTCTTGCCTCTCCTCCTCTCGCTCTCTCGTGCTCTGGCTTCCTTCTTGTTCGCTCGCGGTCGCTCTTGGATTGTGCGCGTGTTTGGAAGGTGGCATGGCATTGCCGTCGTCGTGGGTATTTGTAGACGAAGGTGGGCATTGGGCGGTTGGTTGATTAGTTTGTTAGAGTCGGTTGGTTACCATGTGGACCCCAGGTCTCGATCCCCGACGACGGCCGTACACCGGGCGCCAGCCGGCATAGCGAGAGGGGGCGGGCGGAAGGGAATGCTGGACTGCGAGTAACCGGATGCTCATGACGTCATATGGTTAGGGAGACATACTTCAGCGGCGTCACAGCCCTGAGCGTCAACCAGTCATACAACTCTGCTATAACTAAGGATTTTGCACTTTATATATTGTACTAGGAAACCTTGTCAGGCTCACTGTATGTCCTTCACATATATAGGGATGCCAGTGTCACAACCACATAATGCGCTGAGACGATATAACGGCAGGATGAAGTACTGTATGTCCTTCAAGTAACAGCAGCTAGCAGGATGAAGTACTGTTCGGTTGGCTGGTTTGTATCGTTGCTGGTTCGTTTATACGAGAGAGAAGTAGTGCTGGCTGGTTTATTGAAACAGTGTCCACGTGAAGGGGCAGCCCCAGCCGAACACGGCGCTGTACATGTGTTAGAGGCTTGCTTTTCAATTAGTATCTCTGAAGAAAGTTGCCATGGCACAACATGTTGTCCACAGGTTCGTGATCGGAGAAACTCTGACATGTTCGCTCAGAAACTAATGATCCTGAATTTCTGCACATTTTGTTTTTTCTCGTTCACGCAATAGGTTTGCGTGTCTTTGTATTAAGATAGAGAAAAAGTTTAATATAACACGTCTTAGCGACGCCCTAGGTGATCATAAAAGTAGTACATGAACGCTCGGACCCTCCATAGTGTACTGGAATCAATGTTGTTATATTGGATACTAATTAACCCTACTTGCGGCGTCGGCTAGGTGGCCTATGCTAGGAGTAGTTTTCAGTAGAGATTAGGTAAGGGAGGCTGTGGACTCCATCGCCCAGATTGTATTAAACTAGTCTAAAGACTAAAGGGGCTTTCGTTATTAGCGAATTTGGTGAGATTTTATTTGCGTCCTCCTCGAGTTTGTTGGATGCGACGCCCCATGTGTGACATCCTGCTGCTGTAAGCCGATCGTAACTTGGTGTCTGTTGTCGCCGCTGCTTTGCTTCGGACAAGTGCCTGGCTGCCTGCACATCACTGTTCATCGTGCTGCTCCACCTGAAAGCAACATGGCTTTATTTTTGCGCCAGCTTTCCCTTTTTCCCTTTGATGATGAAAAAACCCTTCTTCTTTCCGTGGGAGATAGAAAAGGAAGGGTTTTGTGTAGGCCACGAATAGAATTGTCTTGTTTACTTTCTCTTTTTTTTGAGGGGAAATATTAATTTCCATTACTCAGACAAAGCTGAATCATCAACAATTACAGATTGAATACAAGCCGGTATGGAGACAACTCACGTAGCACCTGCAAATTACCAGGGTCACCACCGAAGATTTCATCGTACGCCTTCAGGGCCGACGTCGACGGCGATGGCATTTCACTTGTTAGTCCCATGCGCTTCAAGACAAGGTGCTCGCCTCACTTGGACGCTGGGATATGTGATATGCTCTGCGCCGCTATCCGCCTGCTCCTCTTGGGGAGCGCAGGCGGTGTACGTCCGGCGTGGGCCGTTGGCGGCTGCCTCACCTTTGTGATTCGCTCCGTGAAGCGCTTGAGGCGCCTGTCGGCAGAGGTCGCTTGAGGGGATGGAGTGTGGCTGGCGACATCCGTGGCAACCCCAACCGTCGTGTCTCCCGAGGTGGCTGCCCTAACCAGTGTTGGGTCAAGGCACGTCTCCACATCCACGACATCGGGCGACATCGGGGGTGTCGTCCACTGGGCAGTCTTCAATGGAGAGCAGGTGTCCACCTAGGATGGTCTGCTTCTTGAGAGGCCGCCGCCGAAGCCAGCGGAGACGTAGGCGCTAGTGCCCCTCCTGCTGGGCCACTCACGATGAGTGATGCAGCGAGCTCCTCTAGCATAGGGTCGACCCACGCGGGAGTCCCAGCACTCGTGCACATCTCCAACACCAGTGGATCTGGCTCTGGGAAGCAAAGTGCAGCAGCGGCGGTAGCGGCGTTGTCGCCGCAGCTGGCGGGTGCACCCAAGCTGATGTCACCCGCCGGCTTACTCCGACGCCTCCATCACCGTTGTCATCGTCGAGTTCCGCCGGCGCCCCCCGCGGCACCCTGCACGGCCCCGCCCGAGCCGCTGCACATTTTGTGAGCGCATTTGTTCATGTGGTAATAGCAAAAGATCCTTTTCAGTATCTAGTTTTCTCATATAAACAGAACAGGCAACCAAACTAGAAAAAGGCTTGCTTTTAATCTAAAGTCTGAAGAATTTGGGGTCCATTTTCTTTTACGCCCTGCTCGGCTAGCTGAAAAAACGGCTAATGCTGATGCTGATTTGTTGTAAGAGAAAAACACTGTTATTTTACTGAAAATGTACGGCTGGTAAATTCAGCCTAAAGTATTTTGAAATTTAGCAATCCGGATGATTGTGCATAGATTCTCATTTCTAAGTGTGAAATGACACGTATGATAACTCTTTTTTTTTAACTGAATACAAGCTGAAACAATTATAGTAATAGTTTTTTTTAGTTCTGTGACACTTAATAGACCTGGCAACCGGAATGGTCTATAAATGGGTTGGAGTTCCCAGCAACAATCACATCTCAAAATACAATCAAACACACCCATAGGAAACAACTCAGACCTGCAGTCGGGAGCGGTGCTGAACGCCAAGATGGCCAGTAGTGCTCAAGAAGTAGCCAGTCGCTGTGGCAACGAAGACGGAAGCAGCTTCTTCCAGAGGAAGGGGGAGGCGACGTTGCACAGGAAGATGAGCGGATCGGCGAGGACGAGGAGGCGGGCGACGGAGGCGGGAGAAGACAGGAACTCGACTCGGGGTTGGGCGCCTGTACCTAGGGAATGCGAGCGTGGGCTCAGGGTACAGAGAACGCAGTAGCACTGAAACCCAGATTTACTGCGATTGCGTGGAACTTTAGATTGTTTTCAGAATCCGATTTACTCTGAACAGCATGATTCTCTGTACATCACACCGTGTTGCATAGCTTGCACATAGCAGATGTTAAAACAGTCACAGCATAACCATCAGGCTGTGCTGTAACGATGTTAAACTCATGAAACCTGTGCCGAAGCTTCACTATTTAGATGAAGAAAAGGGAACAAATTGTTCCTTAATGATTTGTTTAGTCTCAAAACTACCTTGACCCTCTGAATGCTACAAAATAATCTATCCTGCAGGGTTGTATACACCGTACAGCGAAACAAGATGCCCAAGGGGGTGAAAATCTGAGGCCTGAGGGCAACTCTAGTACAATACAACAGTAAGACCACATTCGAAGATGTCACCAAACTGTTCTCCCCCCGGGTTTCAATTTTTTTTTTATATCAACTCAAGTGACACGCTAGCCAAGCACATGAGATCAGGTCATCAGGAAAACCATTACATCAGATAATGGGCATTCCTGTAGTATCTGTTGATGTACCTAGCCTGCAAAAAACAATAGGTACAAAGTTAAATCTATTCAGTTATGCTTTACCTTAGGAATGCTTAACAGCAGCACTGCATACCTTTACATTGTTTACATCAGGCGTGTCTGGGGTTTTTACAGGATAAAATTTGTAAAATTTGATATTCTCGAATGCTTCTTTCATTTTAGGGTCCATATCATCGATAGCTTTCTTCCTGGCTTCTTTAGCCTACATAAGTTTGTGGAAACATTGAATACTAATGCAACAAATCTCTTGTGAATAAAATAAATAGTTCCCATGATTGTGAACCTGTTTCAGCTCTCTCTTCCTTTCTCTAACCTTCTCCTTGAGGAACTCCTATCAAATAAATGTGGCAACAAAACTGTAAGTTTAAGACACAAATGTAACCAATTCCTGGAGATTGGCTTAGCCACAGATTAAGCACAAAATAAATGCAGTACCTTGAATTTTTCTTTCTCACCCTCTGGCAGGCTACCTTCTTGGGCTTTCTGATCTGCAAAATCCTGTATTGCAAGACAAAATTGAAGCCATTCAACACGGATGCACTTTCATGGGTTGCAACTCTAGCATATTGAGCGGAACAAAACACATTTCAACACAAACCTCGTAATCATCCATTTCCCAGTCAAACTCATCTACTATCTGCAGCAAGCAACACAAAGTAAACACAGTGATGCATGACAACAATATACAGCTATATGAAATCAAAACTCAAGCATAAATTAGGAGGCATCAAGTACACTAATGTTGGATGGACCAACTAATAAAATTGTTAAAGAGGAAACCACGGCGAGTAATACTCCTCACTGAAATAAATAAGGAATCTTACCGGGGGTTCTAGAGGATATAAGAAATTGATAACTGTGTCATCCTCGTCTTCAAGAGGCTGCAGTGGCATATAGTCTGCAGAGATGATAGACAAGGTTCATACACAGATGAGGAGATTACTCAGAAAAAAGAACATAAAACCAGATAATGCCATACATATTTAAACTAAATGACTTACAGACTTACAATTAATAATTAGTAGAATGTAACTGACATAGAGATTAAGCTTACAAGGCATGCAGTAATCAAACTTCTTGACTCTCTCAATTTTGAGATGCTTCAGCGCAGACCTACAAAAGGTGTAAACCAGAGACTTTGTAACTTGAACCAGTGGTAACAACAGCAGTGCTTAAAAAAAGGAAATATAACACAACAATGGATGAGCACAAATATAAATCCTAAAGCATGACCAGAACCATAAATTTGTATTACTAACCTTCGCTGCGTGCATCCGAGAGTGAATATTTTTGTTTTCAAACTGTCAATCCTGCTAAGCCTACAGAGAAAGCAAAGCCAAAGCTAGAAAAATGAGTTGCAATGACTTGGGAGAAGAAACAATAACCAGCAAATATCATTCAACATGATAATACAAAAGTACCGGTCCTCAAATGGAACATAAGGCACCCATGCCATCTTCATCGCCTTCATTGGCACGATTTCCTCATTTTCCCTTTGGACTGAGTTTATGCCAATTTTGTCTGATGGAGGGAAAGGGCAGTCTACCTGCAAAATAAAAGAGTTCAAGTGTTAAATGAGACCCACACCACCCAGAGATAGATAGCAAAATATTTGACCCATAAACAAATTGTTTGACCGAGCCATCATAAACTGCAAAT
This sequence comes from Miscanthus floridulus, assembly GCF_019320115.1. NCBI lineage: Eukaryota > Viridiplantae > Streptophyta > Magnoliopsida > Poales > Poaceae > Miscanthus > Miscanthus floridulus. The sequence goes on along the minus strand of NC_089590.1, from coordinate 58,121,576 downwards.
ATAAAAAGCAACACTTGTCACTGCATTTTAGAGTCAAAACACTAATGAAAAGGAAAATATCACGAGCCAAAAACTTTTATCTAGACAGCACCAATATTGTTAAAGAACAAAAATGATTTAATGTACTAAATTTGCCTACCAAAATATAGTTCCATTGGTAATATCAATGGACAAGGTAGATTAAGTCTCTTGCCATTTTTTACTTTCAAAATGTTTGTTGCAATTTTTAATCTTAAAGACAGATATATTTTCAATGTTGTGCAGTTGATAGTACTAAAAAAAAATGGAAACAACACCCACCCACCAAAGATGGTATGAATTGTTTGCTAATGCAAAAGTACAAACAGAATTTCTTAATTGTTTAGCTGGCATATCTATGACCTAGATGAGTAGATTTTCAAATCCAGCAGTTATGAGTAGATTTTCATGTCCAGCAGTTATGTTGTTTGCTTCTATGGCTAGAGGCTAGCTGGTATCCCCAGCAAGTGTACGGTGAACCTTATTTGCTTTCAATAAAAGCAGAGTTATCCCGTAATAGAGAAAGAGCTAGATGTTCATCATAAGATGGTGTGGAACTACAGGGGGCATTTTCAATAGGCGTGTTTCTAATAGCATGTTTTGGAAGTCAAAATTGTGGAATAAATATACACACAGGATAGCTGTCCAGCAAAGAGGGTAGACAAGAACTTACAACAACTACGATTGGAATAAGCACTATCTTTGATTCTCCATTAACATCAAATAGCTGGGCTGCATGACAACAGGAGCCAATTAGTCTTGTATAGAACAATATTCAGCAGGCTTGTAAAACTAGTAAGCAAATGAAACATATGGCCTATACTAAAATCCAGTTTATAAATCCAGCACATAAATAGTGTTGCACAGATAGAATTGTCGAATTTACCAAAATAATAGCTCTTCAAGATTAAGTTGAGATTAAAATTAGCCAAGATAGACTGGTGTAAAATATTACAAAGATTAACAAATATACATCAAGGACTAGTGGCAGCAAATTAATTTTAGAAAGTAGCTGAAAGCGAAGTGCACTTACGCTCGGTACTTCCAAACATATAAACTGTTTTCCCATGAAGCTCTCCCCCTTCTTCTAAGGCTTTCTGTTCACGAACAACAACCACATATCATGATGAAGGGGTAACTAATAAGCACTCAAAAAGCAAAATGGACTAAAAGATTAACTTTGATCACCATACCTCTAAATTTTCGAAGCTCCAGTTGAACTCCTTTATCTTATCAATGTTTTCCCACTGCAGATAATATGGCAAGTTATATAAGTTGTTAAGAAAAAGATGTGACCTATGTCCAAATGTGGATCACTAACATACACACTATTACAAATTAAAGAAGGCAGGGATGGGAGCAAACCTCAGTACCAACTGGGAAAGCAGATAACCAGAGATCCTCCTGAACATAGCCACAAATCATTAGTCAGAATGCACATAAAGTAAATAGCAACATCATCATACGTGGTAGTCAAACACAATCTAAATCATTATGGTAACTTCAAAAAATAAACCTGTTTGAGCTAACAAGCGAGAAAATGCTTCTAAAGCCATCATGTTCTGTTTTTTAGTGGTAATCATACATGGTTCTCAAGCCTTTTATATCAGCCGCAACCAATGGACAGAAGAAAATGTTGACCTATCAAACTGCACTTGCATCGCAAAGCACACAGATTTGAAAATTTTCATCAATAACGAATTCCTAACACCACAGTAGCGCATTGCGATTTCGCACTCAGATGAGGAGAATCCAATAGTAAAACCCAAGTATAATCCTTCATAACCATGGAATGCCACATTTGAGCATCACCAGCGGCAAAATGGAGCCATCATCCCCAGTTTTTTCGACAAATCAAAGCACTGCAAACATTGCCGCTAGAGCAACAATCGAAAGTGAAGCCGCCCGCGAGCTAATCAGATCAGGACCAAACCACTACTCGGGGATACCAAAAACCTAACCCGAGCCAGGCCATCCTAGAAAACAAACTCACCAGGTTTCTCTTCTCGGGGAAGTAGTCCGTCTCGGGCTTGGGCTTGGGCGGCGCCTTGACGCGCTTCCCCCGCCCCCGAGTTGCCGGCTCCGTCGCCGCCGCCGCCGCCTCCGGCTTGCTCGGAGCACCGGCGGCGGCCTCCGGCTCGACCGAATCAGTGGCGGCCGCCTGGGGCGCCGTGCGCTTCTTACCCCTCGGGTGCGCCATCACTGTTGCTAGGGTTAGGGTTGCGGATCGCGTTTGGATTGAGCGTTGTGAGAGGTGTGTCGGTAGTAGATTTGGGTACGGGGGCGTCGGGGCGTGGAATCAACGCTACGCAAATTTGAAGGAGGGGGGAGGCGGCGCGGGCGGGGGCGGGGGCGGGGGCGGGGGCCCGTGCTACGTGGCTTTGGCCTTTGGATGTGCGTTCGGCGGGCTGCAGTAGCCGTTGAATCGAACACGCGGCCCAGTTTTGCGCCGTCCGCTGACAGCTGGTGTGGTTTGTGGAGAGGGTGCGGGATGAGGGAGAGGAGAGAGACAGAGCACGCGTGGAGAAAATGCTTTTGGGCACTGCTGGAGATCCTCGTCGTTTCGCAGCGAGATTCAAATTAAGTGCGGCTGACACGTGGGCTCCACTTGTTACTGATCTCGATTCACCAGAGGTACTCAGCCTGTCCGTGGGTTGATTTCAGCGAACAGACTGACGGTCAAGCTAGGCCTGGCCACCGACTGTGTTTATATTTGTATGAGCTAACTTTGGTCTGTTCCTTTCGTAATCTCAAACTTTAGTGTTCACAGTTATATCCTTCGGAGGATGGAGTGTTTTTTTAAACATGGCAGGTGGTCTGCCTTTTCATTTAGTAGAGAGCGGATGCAGTGTTTTATTGTTTTCTCGAAGGCCAACTCACCATTTTTTTTATCTATCTAGTCTCTTGTGAGCGTAGGGCAGGCATTTCCGGTTCAATTCAGTAGAGCAAATAGCAAAGTTGAAAGGCCAAAGATATTCTAGATAACAATAGAAATAAATTTGTATTCATCTCCTTTTGTCCACGAGAATTAGATCGCTTATTTTAAAATTGTATAATAACCACACGAGGTTCGCACCAAAACTGAATTCTCAGCATATTCGTTTGGTCGTAAATGATCGTAAATTTCCAGCCATAATATTATTTTTCTCTCACACCAAACTAGCCAACAGTAATAATCCACGATCGTATATGATCGTATCAGCACCAGACGAACAGGCTGTCTAACATTACAAGACCACCAAAAGAACAAGAACAAATCATTGTCGCTGTCTCTAGCACCAAACAGACTTGGATAATGTGTTGATTATTTGGTTTCACCTTGTCGTAATTCAACCATTTGGTGTAACCGGTGTGTTCCTGTTTTTTTAATCCACACTTGTTAAAAATGAGCAAACGACTACATTTCTTGTAAGCCATATTATCGAGTAAATGGTTGCATGTCCTGTTAGTAACACCTCTTGTATGTACCATTTGTGAAAAAATATCATAGATGTATTGGGGGGTAATTCTCTGTGGCAGAACCGTCTAAAATACCATGTTTTCAGAGGCGCTCGTCTCCCACCAGACACTAAGCACCCCAAAAGTAAGCTACATCGGACGATTCCGTCGAGCACACCCCAAGAGAGAACTCGAACAATCCACGTTTTTCACCCGAGGTCCAATAATGAGAACGAGTTTACATCACGTAGTCCATTTCATACAACAATAGTTCTCGAAAATACATTATTACAATACCAAGTTCAGAGTGCGGAATTTAAACAACGGACTTGAAATAAGCATCTAGCGATAAGATACAAGGATCCGTCTGTGCCCACCAAAAGAATCCCCCACATAACAGTCATTCCTCAAACTGCGCCTACAACAAGGGTAAATGAACCCTGAGTACACAATGTACTCGCAAGACTTACCCGACTAGTGAGAATAATTTCTCGACTTCAAAGGATATGATAAGCTTTATGTTTGTTGGGTTTCTTTTTTGCAAAAAAACATTACTAATAGTGAATCTTTATGTATGTATTTTATTAGCAGTCATGATTAATTCGTTAGCTAACCATTCTATGTAAGCACATGTTCTACTTTCAAGCAAGAGTTGAGCAATCAGATCCATTCATTCTCTTTCATCTTCCAGTTCTTACTACGGTGCTAGATCATAGACAAGTCGTACCGTATTACACGGCGATTCGTGAATTAATGTAGCCCAGCTGGGTACCCCGAAACACACACTCCGTTTCTACCCTAGGCACAAGCAGGACCTACCCACCACTCTCCTATCAAGGGGTCCAGGTCCCCATCCAACCTTAGACTCTAAGCCCCCACACCTGAGTTCCAGACTCAGTGTGGTGCTTAGATCTCCACCATCCTCCGCCTCCAATCAGTCGGTCTAAAAAGAGTCAGAACCCACAACAAGAGAGCAATGAGCCTTCCCGCTCCCATAAGCAAGTATGTGCTCAGAATAATAAGTCTGTGACCTGACTAGAATCCAATGCAACGGTCGGTCCTTAACCGATACGAACAAGGAAAACAGTGTAACCAAGCTATGTCCCATTGGCCGCCGGACATAACCTATTACACCCACCAATACATGTACCATATTCCTGCTCGGTCTCCATTTTTTCACCATTTTATCATGAGAGTGATAATATTAATCACCTATGGTGAGTAACGGCAGGTTACTCACGCTACCAATAGTCTAAGCATAGCAGCTACTCGACCTATGCTAGTAGGACTCATAGGTAGGTTATCTATGCATGTAGTTTCAATATAAATCATGTAACGTAAATGCACATCTCATATATATATCCAATGATCATTCAAAATAAGGGTGTCAATGCAGAAAGTGACCAACAAGTAAATATTTATAGTTTTACCATACGTTGTGATCGGAGGTGGCCTAGCACTCAATGACACGGGGTTTATACTGGTTCAGACAACGTGCCCTACGTCCAATTTGAGTCGGTCGATGACTTTATTCCTGAGCTCAGGTTCTCGAAGTTTGCAGTGGGGTTACAAACGAGAAGGAGAAAGATAGAGTGTACAAGATGTCCGGTCAGAAGGGCCGAGGGCGATAGGAACTCCGCTATGAGCTAAGTGTTCAAGCGTGTGCCTGAGGTCCGAACCTGGCGGTTCTGTGGTTGTGAGCTAGTGAACTTGATTGATCTGGGTTAACCTAGAATCACTTGCATGAACTTGAATCAACTTTTTTCTCTTAGGAGAGAGCGCATCCCCTTTTATAGATGAAGGGGGTGGCCTTACAAGTGAGAGGGAGAGAGTACGTATGCTTCTAAACCTTGCTACCCACGTCGGTAGGTATAGGATGATGGTAGGTGCCCATAACACTGTTGGATGTCAGATGCATGTGGAAGGTTACGTCGTCTTGTTTCGGGTATGGCAGATGTCGGTACCTGTATATACTGTTGATGTCCAGAGGCATGTGAGGGGTTTCATCATGTTCACTCGGTATGGTAAATTTCGGCGCCCGCAACACTGTTGATGCCCAGAGACATGTGGGGGGGCCTTACCGTATGGGAGTTAATGGCGCCCACAATACTGTAGGTAAAATGTCGGCGGCTACAACACTATTCGTGTTAGGGCGATTGCAGAGTATTGTTCCTACAGGTGTATAGGGTACGGTCCCTGGTATTGTGGTTTGACTTGAGCGCCTTGCCTTGCTTTCTCTGTTCGTTCCCTAGTCCTTTCTAGGAGGGGGTCCCTGGTCGGTTTGTCCTAGTCGGCTCTGGTTGCGCCAGTCGGAGAAGAGCGGTGAGCAGGGCTTCTGCGTGCCCCCGGTCGGAGACGTGGGGTCGAAGTCAGAAGTAGTGCTTTGGCCAGACCTTCCGGTCAAAGAGGCTGTCTGGAGGCGGCTGGAGTCGGAGCGAGCGCTCCGGTCGGAGAGGTGGACCAGAGTCAGAAAACAGGTGCCGCTCCTCCTCGGCCAGACCTTCCGGTCGGTGATTGGGTCTTCATTCTGGCTTGTTGCCCGGATACTTGGGCCGGCCCATGAGTTGCTTGTTGTCTTCTTGGGGTGAGCCTTTGTTGGAAAACTAGTCCGCAAGGGACCCTGGGTTTATGAACCCGACAGGAGCCCCCGGGTGATTCGGGCAGAGTCGTCCGGGGGATTTTTTTCTTGACGGTGGGTGCGCGCGAGCGCACCCGTAGGTGTAGCCCCTGAGCCCCCGGGCGGTTCGGGCAGAACTGTCTAGGGGGGTTCTGTGTTGCCAGCAGGGAAGGTTTTTGTTTCGTCGATAGGTGCGCGCGAGCGCACCCACGGGTGTAGCCCCCGAGCCCTCGGGTGGTTCAGGCAGAACCGTCTGGGGGTGTTTATTTAGCGGGCATGTGTGCGTGTTTTTTTAGTCGAGGCGGAGTTGTTTTAGCCAAGGCGTCGTTGTACAGCCGAGGCGATTAGTTGTTTTTAGGGATCGGGTGAGACAGAGCTCGCGGATCCTGGCGTCGATGCGCGTTGTGGGATCGGGCGAGGCAGTTAGTTTTTTAGGGATCAGACGAGACAGAGCTTGCTGATCTAGTGTTGGTGCACACCGTGGGATCAAGCGAGTCAGGTCACAGACCTAGGTGTTTTTGGAGCGTAGTCGAAGCATAGCCGGATGGGGTGAGTTCAGGGTCGCAGACCTAGGTGTTTTTGGAGCGCAGTAGGAGCATAGCTGGATGGGGTGAGTTCAGGGTCACAGACCTAGGTGTTTAGAGTGCAGTCGGAGCATAGCCAGATGGGGCGAGTTTGGGGTCATAGACCTAGGTGTTTGGAGCACAGTCGAAGCATAGCCGGATAGGGCGAGTTTGGGGTCGTAGACCCAAGTGTCTTGTGTCTTGAGCCCCCGAGCCTTGGTGGGCTTTAGTAGGGGTCGGCGTGAGTTGTGTGCGTTACCTCATCCTCGGTTCCTCACAACCAGAGGGGCCGAGTTTTGTTGCTTGTCCCGATTGCTCGGGCTCAAGTGACGCGCTCAGTGAGTTCGCTAACGGGTATGATCGAGTGAAATCCGGGTCCGTCGTTCGTGACGGGGTTAGCATAGCCCTCTTATGACATACCACTGCTCCTTTACCTACAACCTGGTAGATGTCTATGTCATTTTGGAGACCGACCCGAGTGGCCTAACGGCCTTCCCTCAATGGAGATTCTATAGGCTTGGCAAGAGGTTCAGGATCGAACGAGAAGGTTGAGATAACCCTGTCTGCTAGACCGGGTGAGGGCCGCACGGGGCTCATATGCATTTTTCTCCCCTGGCTCTATTATTGCTCATGTCAAATGAGGCAACTACCGCTTCATGATGCAACACGGAGCGTTGTGATGCATTTCGCTGCACGTGAGATGCTTAGTTCTCGAGCCCCCGGGAGGTTTAGGGCCTGAATCGTCCGGAAGACATGGGCGTATGGAATGAATACGCGTATGGATGTATGAGATGATTTAAATAAAGAAATAGCGGGGGTCGGTAGTGTTACCTTGATAACTCAAGTGATGGGGTTTGAAGAGCTCCAGTCAAAAATGTCCGACCGGGACCCATGCTCGTCGTTCGTGATGGAGTTGGCATGGCCTACATGGGGCGTCCCTTCGCTCCATACCTGTCTCTCGACATGTTTCCTAAGCCATTCGATCGACTTAGGAAGCCTAATGGTCTAATGTAGATGGGGATCTCGATCTTCCATCAGGTGATGGTAACTATCGTTGTGGCGGAGAATGACACATCGATCCAGCTTTAGATCGAAAGATCGAACCCTGCAATCTTAGCACCACAGCTCCTCTGGTTATCAACCGAGTCATGGACCAGGTTGACCTTGCCAAGAAGGCTAATCTCTACCTGCGTAACAAAGAACACAAGCAAGAACAAGAAAGAACGCAACCAAATTGCAGATGAATGATTAAACTCACGAAGTTGGGGTCTCACAAACCGATGAACGGCGAAACTGTTCTTGATAGACTAATCTAAGCAAAACATGAACCCTAATGGAGGGGCGGCACCTGTTTATGAAGACTCTAGGGTCATGCAAGACCCCTAGATGCGCCCCTAATGGGCCCAAACTTGATACATGGTCTAACGGACCAAAAGACGGTGTCACAGCACCCTGACAGATTCTGGATGCTGATTTGTTTCGATGATTCCTATTGATTTCAAATAGCTTTTGATATGAAACCACTTGGATTGGCTTCCTTATAAAATTACCTTTCCATCCATATGTGGATCATTGAAAATGGAGTCCGGATGCGTCCTAGGTGACCAGTTTAAGGCAAACTGGTCCTAGAGGCCGAGGCAGACTCGAATTCTTATTGGACTGGGCCTCCGGCTTGTGTTGGACGTCCTTGCTGGTCATCATCACCTCCACCACTTCCTCTAAGTCCTTCATGACCCTCTCCAATATTCCTAAGCAAGATAACATTATTAGGTAGTAGTCTATTCTCAAAAGTATGAAAAGTATCGCTTAAGAACGAGCTCACCTCTAAATTGAGTTGTCGCTTTCAAGCCCGGGTCATTGGACCTTGCATGACGGTTGGAGGATCAGCGGGTACCTCTAAAGAAGTGATTTCCTCATCATCCTCCCCCTCTTGAATTGGAGTCATCCTCGACTCAAGCTCATCTTCTTCTCCCAAATAAGGTTTCAAATCTGCAATGTTAAAGGTGGGACTAACCCCAAACTCGGGTGGCAATTCAAGTTTGTAGGTATTATCATTTATTTTCTCAATGATCTTATAAGGACCAGCTACTCTTGGCATTAATTTAGACTTACGTAGCTCAAGAAATCTATCTTTTCTTAAATGTAACCAAACCAAATCACCCGGTTCAAGTTTAATCTCTTTTCTACCTTTACTACCAGCAATTCTATACTTTTCATTCATGCTTTCAATATTTGCTTTAGTTGTTTCATGCAACTTATGAATAAAATCAGCATGCTCTCTAGCATCACTATGTATTCTCTTAGTGGTAGGTAAAGGCAAAAGATCAATAGGAGCACGGGGGTTAAAACCATACACTACCTGAAAAGGACTTACCTTGGTGGTGGAATGTTCCGCCCTGTTATATGCAAACTCCACATGTGGCAAACACTCTTCCCACATCTTCAAATTGCGCTTCAAAATGGCTCTCAACATGGTGGACAATGTTTGATTTACAACCTCAGTTTGCCCATCAGTTTGGGGATGACATGTTGTAGAAAACATCAGCTTGGTCCCCAATTTATTCCACAACGTGCGCCAAAAATGACTCAAGAATTTTGCATCGCGATCTGAAACAATAGTAGAAGGCATACCATGCAAGCGAACGATTTCTTGAAAGAAAAAGTCAGCAATATGAACAGCATTGTCACTCTTATGACAAGGAATAAAATGTGCCATCTTACAAAAATGATCAACCACCACAAAAATACTATCCCTTCTCCTCTTAGTCCTTGGCAATCCCAACACAAAATCCATAGATATATTTACCCAAGGAGTAGAAGGAACAGGAAGAGGCATATACAAACCATGTGGGTTCAACCGTGACTTAGCTTTTTGACATGTGGCACACCGAGCCACATACCGCTCTACATCTCGCCTTATCCTTGGCCAAAAGAAGTGTGTGGACAGCACCTCCTCCGTCTTCTTGGCACCAAAATGTCCCATTAATCCGCCTCCATGTGCCTCCTGCAACAACAAAAGACGAACAGAACCAACTGGAATGCATAGGCAGTTAGCTCTACACAAAAACCCATCGCTGATCATAAACTTATTCCATGTGCGTCCCTCTCTACAATTAAGCAACACATCCTTAAAATCAGGATCAAGCGCATATGTTTCTTTAATGGATTGAAGACCAAAAATCCAGCAATCAAGTTGGGACAGCAATGTATATCTTCTAGACAAAGCATCAGCAATCACATTATCCTTCCCTTTCTTGTGTTTGATAATATAAGGAAAAGATTCAATAAATTCAATCCATTTAGCTTGCCTACGATTCAAATTATTTTGAGAGCAAAGATATTTAAGCGATTCATTATCAGAATGAATAACAAATTCTTTAGGCCACAAATAATGACGCCACGTCTCTAAAGAACGAACAAGTGCATACAATTCTTTATCATACATGGAATAATTAAGAACAGGACCATGCAATTTTTCACTAAAGTAAGCAACTGGTTTACCATCTTGCATCAAAACACCTCCAATGCCAACTCCACTAGCATCACATTGTAGCTCAAAAGTCTTACCAAAATTTGGAAGTTGCAGCAATGGTGCGTGTGTAAGCTTGTCCTTCAAAGTGTCAAAGGACTCCTCTTGTGCCTCTCCCCAATGAAACACCACTCCTTTCTTCATCAACTCATACAATGGGGCAGCAATGGTGCTGAAATCTTTGACGAAGCAGCGGTAGAATCCTGCAAGACCAAGAAAACTCCTCACCTATGTGACGATTTGGGGAACCAACCAGCTCTTTATGGCTTCAATTTTCATCTCGTCCACCTCAATTCCCTGTGGAGTTACAACATAGCCAAGAAAAGAAACTCGATCCGTGCAAAAGATGTACTTCTCAAGGTTACCAAATAAACGTGCATCACGTAAAGCATTAAAATAGCACGTAAGTGATCCATATGTTCATCAAAAGACTTGCTGTAAATCAAAATATCATCAAAGTAAACTACCACAAAATGTCCAATAAAAGCTCTTAAAACCTCATTCATTAAGCGCATGAAAGTGCTAGGTGCATTTGTCAAACCAAAAGGTATTACTAACCACTCATACAACCCAAATTTGGTTTTAAATGCAGTTTTCCATTCATCTTCAAGTTTCATTCTAATTTAGTGGTAGCCACTTCGCAAGTCAATCTTAGTGAAAATTATAGAACCACACAACTCATCTAACATGTTGTCTAGCCTAGGAATAGGATGACGATACCGAATGGTAATATTATTGATGGCTCTACAATCAACACACATACGCCAAGTTCCATCTTTCTTAGGAACCAAAAGTACAGGAACGGCACAAGGACTAAGGCTTTTACGTACATACCCGTGGTCCAAAAGATCTTGGACTTGCCACTGAATTTCCTTAGTCTTCTCAGGATTGGTTCGATAGGCAGCTCGGTTGGGCAAGGTTGCTCCCGGAATCAAATCGATTTGATGCTCTATCCCTCTCATAAGTGGCAGTCCTAGGGGTATCTCAGCTAGAAAAATGTCCTCATACTCCTTTAAAAGGTTAGTGACAGCAGGAGGTACCAAGCTAACAATATCATCAAGCGAAAACATAGCTCGTTTGCATACCAAAGCATAGCAAATATCATCATCAGAAATTTCAGCAAAGTCACATTTGTTGCAAGCATAACACCACCCTTCAATTTAATCCCCTCAGCCTTAGAAATAGATGTAGACTTATCCTTTTTAGGTGGGAAAATAGAATTAGCAACTTGCTGATTTTCAGATTGAACATCATTGAAACTAGCAGCGCGTTCTCTATCAGCTTGTATAATTTGAGCAGGGGTCAAAGATACCAAAGTAATTTTCTTTCCTTTATGCACAAAAGTATATTTATTACTTCTACCATGGTGTGTAGCATCATTATCATGTTCTCAAGGATGACCCAATAAGAGTGAACAAGCTTGCATAGGTACCACATCACAATCAATAGAATCAGCATAAAAACCAATGGAAAATGAAACTCTGCAAGTTTGTGTTACCTTTGCTTTACCAGAATCATTTAGCCACTGAATATGGTATGGACGTAGGTGTGGGCGTGTGGTCAAGCCAAGCTTCTTGACCAAATTAGAACTCACCAAATTGTTGCAGCTACCTCTATCAATAATGACACGTGCTCGACGGTCGCTGATGACGAAGAAAATCTAGAATAAGTTATGGCGTTGTAGCTTCTCAGGTTGCTGGACTTGTGAGCTGAGCACCCGTTGTACAATGATGCTCCTATAGGACGTCGTGGCCTTGTCACCAAGGACTTCGCCGTCCTCCTCATCTGCATCTTGGTCTTCTTCATCCTCAATATCAGAGGTGCTGATGTAACCATCTTCTGTAGCAATATATGCGTGCTGACTTGGGTAGTCCTTCTGCACATGGCCAATGCCATGGCAGCGGTGGCACTGAATACCCGAAGTGCGTCCTGTCGATGCAATGGATGAGGAACTCTTGGTAGGCACCTGCAAAGAATTTTTACCTGAATCTAAAGGTCATGCGGGAGGTGCCTTAGGTGTAGCGGAAACTCCAGAGGCTGTTGGTCGCTTGCTCGCTGGTGGAGGCATCTGAAAAGTGGTTGGCTTGGTCAGCCTCGAAGATGGTGCCGAGCGTGGCGTGTATGTGCTAGTGCTGACCTTGCTCTTGCCCTGCTGTTCACGCCCCTGCAATTCCTTTTCTACAAGCATAGCAAACTAAAACAACTGGTTGATAGTGTTAAATTCTTTATAATCAACAATGTCCTGAATTTCACGCCTCAAACCCAAATAAAAATGACAAATGGCATCTTTGTTTCCCTCCACAACACTACAGCGCATCAATCCCTTTTGGAGCTCACTATAGTAATCATGTACAGATTTATCTCCTTGTTCTAAACGCATCAATTTCTTACGCAAGTCTCTATGATAAGAAGGAGGAACAAAACGATCACGCATAGCTACCTTAAGTTCTTCCCATGTACCAGGTAAAGCATCCTGTGCAGCTAGCCCATTCCACCAAATAATGGCAAAATCCTTAAACTCACTAGTAGCTTGTCTAACTCTATGCTGCTCAGGTACAAGGTGGGCACTTAACTTTTGTTCTACCATCATCTCCCAATCAAGATATCCCTCAGCACCATAATGACCCAAAAAAGATGGTATCGTGAACTTAATTTTAGCATAAGGATCATCGGGCACACGGTGATTATTACCTTGACGGTGGTGGTGGACACCACCCATACCTGTCGTGTTGCGGCGAAGACGTTGTCGTAATCTCTCTTGTCGGAAAGCTGCTCGACCTATGTTCCCGTTGGCATCATACACCGTGTCTTGACCATCGGTGTTGCTGCCGGAGATGTCGTTGTTGCCCGCCACAAAGGTTTCCAACTTAGTAACCTTGTCGGTTAGCATGGAAATTCGCTTGTCCAATCTCTCCATGCTATTGCCAATGTTGAGTTTAATGAGTGCGTCAGTGATGGCCTTCCTAACAGCCTCATTCATCCTTTTTTGGGCATCCTCTACAATAGTTTGTAGTTGCTCTTGACTGACACACTCGTTGAAACCCTTAGGATTATTATCTCCAGTCTATTCACCTCCTGCCATTGAAAACACAAAAATAGGAACAAACAGGTGAAAGTTATCCCTACCAAATGACTATGTGGTTGTAGTGGTGTCACTTTTTACAGCAAGTGAAAGCGTCTTACTAAGCTCTTACAAAGTTCTTACCAACACAAACAGTGGACGGTACAACCAGCGGCTAGTTCGTGATACCTGTGAGACAGTGGTACCGAGATTGCAAGGCCCTTTGTCTATACTGATCTAAAGAGTTTGTGGAGCTTAGAAAGCACACAAAGAGTAATATGTATATCTGGCACACAAGTCAGTAACAAAAAGTAATGCTGAATTATAGTCCAAAGTACTTGTTCTCGTTGCTGGTCTAAAGTGTTGCAAGTACCTGGTGTGTGACAAAGTATGGTGGATAGCAAGGTGATAGGTGTGAGAAAAATAAGTATGGTGGATGGAGACAGCAACACAAACAAGAAACCAAACAACACATACTAACACAGCTCACTTTGGTCTTCTCTATGTGCTCCTCTAAATATTGTTCCTCTTTTGCCCCTCTTTTTTCTATTTTTTGGGCTGCCGTTGTTTTTTGAGAAATTTTGACTTTTTATTTTCTTTTTTTGATATTTTTCCTTTACTTAGGTGCATAAAAGAAGTAACCACAGAAAATATGAGCTCAAACCCTGTGGAATTTTTAGAAAACTGGATCAAAATCGACAAAAACCTTGAGACCACGAAAAGAAGATCTTGTGACCACTTTTTGACCAATCTAAAAATCTTCGACCCCAGCAAAGCTGGGGATGGATGGATCCAAAAAAAATTTTTGATCGATTTGCATATATGGAACGTCAAAAACGGAGTTTGTATGCGAAAACTAGACCAGTTTTAAGAATTGGTTCCGAATTAGAGGACAAAACGGGAACAATATGTGCAAAATTGGTCACAACAGCCAAGATTTGATGGAAACGATAGGGAAAAACATACGAACTGGACTCTAACATGACCTAACCAGCAACAAGACCTCGACTAGGATACAAACTCAACATGATGGACTCTGAAACTAAAATATGCAAAGGCTATGGCGTGGAAGGTTCTAGGACAAGAAAAACGAGTATGGCACTGGACTATGGAACGAATGCGAAACACTCAAACTAGGGAATAAAAGTGAACCTGATGGTATACCTTAGCTCTTATTACCACTTAATGTAGATGGGGATCTCGATCTTCCATCAGGTGATGGTAACTATCATTGTGGCGGAGAATGGCACACCGATTCGGCTTTAGATCAAAAGATCAAACCCTGCAATCTTAGCACCACAGCTCCTCTAGTTATCAACTGAGTCACGGACTAGGTTGACCTCACCAAGAAGGCTAATCGACCTTGCCAAGAAGGTTAATCCCTGCCTACGCAACGAAGAACAAAAGCAAGAACAAGAAAGAACGTAACTAAATTGCAGATGAATGATTAAACTCACGAAGTTGGGGTCTCACAAACCGATGAACGGTGAAACTGTTCTTGACAGATTAATCTAAGCAAAACCCAAACCCTAATGGAGGGGCGATGCCTGTTTATGAAGACTCTAGGGTCATGCAAGACCCCTAGACGCGCCCCTAATGGGCTCAAACTCGATACATGGTCCAACAGACCAAAAGACGGTGTCCACAGCACCCTGGCAGATTCTGGACAATGATTTGTTTCGATGATTCCTATTGATTCCGAATAGCTTTTGATGTGAAACCAATTGGATTGGCTTCCTTATCAAATTAGCTTTCCATCCATATGTGGATCATTTAAAACAGAGTCCGGATGCGTCCTGGGTGACCAGTTTTAGGTAGACTGGTCCTAGAGGCTGAGGCAGACTCAAATTCTTGTTGGACTGGGCCTCCGGCTTGTGTTGGACGTCCTTGCTGGTCATCATCACCTCCACCACTTCCTCTAAGTCCTTCATGACCCTCTCCAATGTTCCTAAGTAAGATAACATCATTAGGTAGTAGTCTATTCTTAAAAGTATGAAAAGTATCGCTTAAGAACGAGCTCACCTCTAAATTGAGTTGTCGCTTTCGAGCCCGGGTCATTGGACCTTGCATGACGGTTGGAGGATCAGCGGGTACCTCTAAAGAAGTGATGTCCTCATGGTCTCTCCCAGCGAAGATCCTGTTTTGGGTTTTTCCAAGTCCCACCTAGGGATACGGAGAGCTACCTGTGTGCGGTGGTGCTTTGGTTCTTGTGCCTAACGTGCGGTAGTGGCTGGCGTGCGGTAGTGGTGGGCCATACCTAGGCCACGTCCCGTCTGATCAGGAGCCGTTCCATTGGGTAGGGCATGTCTCGTCGCTCAGGGCGCGTCTCATCTGCATTAAATGGGAAAGAGAGGTTTTTTCGCTCCACCGTTTCACCTTTCCCGATCGGCGTGCCCTGCCCTAACTATTGTACCCTTTTCCTTAAGTAGGAGAAGGAACAAGGTTTTTGCCCTGTTTTTTTTTTGCCTATTCCTCATCTGCCACCTCCTTTCCTTTTCCTTCTCACCGAGAGTGTTCTTGAGAGCCGCGGCTATTTCTAGGAAAGAAAAGGGAGAGAGTGAGGGAGAAGAGAAAAACTCACCAATCCTTTTGCGATCTCTGAGTGAAATGTCGGACTAGAGATCATCCACCATGAGGGAGTCGGTGTTGAAGGCCTTCATCATGAAGGGGTTCCTATCGCCGAAGGAAGTGGCGCATTGGAGGGCTCCTGGGAGGGAGGAGTTCCTGCAACCTCGACCTAATGAGGTGGTTTCCTTTCTCACCTTCCATGAGCACGGGCTAGGATACCCTGTGCACTGGTTGCTATATGGGCTCCTTAATGAGTGGGGTCTGGAGCTGCAGCACCTTAATCCAATGAGGGTGTTGCACATCGTCGGTTTCATCACCATCTGTGAGGCTTTCCTTGGGATGGAACCGCACGTGGACTTCTTCTGGCGGTTGTTCTCTGGGAGAGCCTTGATGGCAGGGAATCCAGCCGAGGTCATGCCGATGGGAGGTTTTGCCCTATAGAGGAAACCGAGCATGGGAGGCTCGTATCCCGCGTACATCCCCTGCAACTCCAACCGAGGGTGGCATGGGGAGTGGTTTTACATTAGGAATCTGGTGGAGGTGCCATTCCCAGCGTTCATAGGCGGGAGGCTAGAGAAGCAGGACAGTTGGTCACGGGGTTGTGCCCATAAGGAGAAGAAGAAGGTGGAGATCATTGAGGAGGAGCTCTGGAAGATCATGCGGTGTGGCCTTGATGGGGTGCGGGTGTTCCACACCCTTTACCATCGTCGGGTTGCGCCATTGGCAGAGTGGACGCAGCCGATGTGGAAGTACAGCGGCCCATCAGATCTGGACCGTGCGTCACTAGAGGAGCTACTAGACGACGAGGTCTAGAGTCGCCTTGGTCGGGTGCTATAGTTGAAGCCCAAAGAGAGGGTCGATGGGAAGCCCGCACCTTTCAACTCCGTGATTGTGTCCAGACTGGTATGCTCCCTTCTATTTAGTCCGTGCTTCTTCCTCTACTTTCCTATTTTTTTATTTCGAGCCTCCCGTCCGATAGGGGCTTGGAGTTTACAAGTCTCGCCCACACCTTCCCAAGGGACCAGAGGGTGTGGCCCGGTAGGCCGCCTAGAAGGAGGCGGTAGACACCAAGAAGAAGAAGAGAACTAGGGAGGTTCGGTGGAAGCAAGAGGGGGAGGAGATCGCCCAGCGTGTGAAGGCCAGTGAACATAGGAGCGACATCGAGTCAGAGCTCGCGTCAGAGGATCCCATGGATGTGGATCACATGATTTTCTCCAAGGAGGAGGAAATTCGGGAGGTCGTTGTGACCTCAGCGGAGTGTCGCGACCCTACAGTGATGTTCGCTGGTGATGAGCTAGAGGCAGAGAGGCACACGGTGGTTCCCATGCTGAGGAAGCGTGCGGCGAGTGTGGACGCCATCGGCGAATGGGAGGCAAAGCAGATGTAGTCACCGTGCCCCTTGGTGGTGTCACCGGTCCTATCACCACCTGCCACGGATGTGACTAAGCAAGCCGGGTGGTCTGAGGAGCGGACTGGCACCCGTGCGTCGCACGACTCGTAGCCAGAGGATGCCCCGCCCGCTGCTCTAGTTGGGAAGTCCCGAGCTGAGGGTCACGGTGACTTTTAGGCTGGGTGGGAGCCAGTTGGGACGACTCCACCCCCGACTGAAGTGAGGGGGCATGGGTCATAGCCTAGGAGCGGTCCTTGCCCTATAGGCCCATTGACGTCGGGCCTTGCCTTCAGAGTCATGCCGCTCACCTCCTGATACATTTTTCTTTGTTTCTTTTCAATCTTTCGCCGTTGAGTCTTTTTGGAGTGTGACTTACCTGCACTATTTGTCAGTGGCCGGGTGAAGACAGGGTTGAGCATCGCCCCAACTCCCATGCAGGAGGCTTGGAGGCCCACCCTATAGTGTGTCATGGTGAGCGACGGGGGAAACAGGGTGGCGATGGTGAACCCTTCCCTTCTAGGGGTGGTGCCCCTTGGGTCGGTTGCTGGTATGATGGTAGCGGCGATGGTGGCTTTGGCGGCGATCCCAGTGTTAACGGCAGAGGTCGCATCGGAGGTAACTCTCGTGGCCCCTCCTCCACCAGCTGCGATAGAAGAGGAGAGGGAGACTGAGCTCCCTGCCTTACCAGGTGGAGGGTTGCACGGCTCACCCTCTGTAACAACCCAGAATTTTCCTGGAAACAAAAAGAATAAAAATCACAACTACAAAATTTTTTTTATTCTTAGAAATAGCCAATGGTTGGTGACTGTCTTGTAGGAAAACTACCCTAGCTGCATAAGTAGTACATATTGTAGATGTTTATATCCTCGAATTAAATTAAACTTGCATGAGTTGCTTCTTATGTTCTTTTGTATTGATTAACAAAAGCAACAACATTTATTTAATTATTGAAATAAATGTGTATGCATGTAAGAGCTAATTCAATTAACCTAAATTGGAGGAGATCCTTTTGGCCCTGGAGCACAAGCCAGTCCGTTTCCATAGCCCGCGAACGAGCTCCAGCCTGGCAGGCCGCACACCAGCAGCCGCAGGCCGGCCCAACTCCCGCCCCAAACGGCCCAGCCAAGGAGAATCCGCAGGCAGCCTCGTCTCCACCATGACGGGCCACGAATCTGGCGCGGCCCGACAGCGTCAAGCAGCCCAGCTGGGAGCTGCCCTCTTTTCTCTCCCGGTCACCGCTAGCTGGGACCCCGTCGTCATCACCTTCCTTGCACCTCTTCTCCTTTTCGCGCCGAGTCAGGACAAAGGAGGAGGAAATCTCCATCGCTAGCCGTTCTTTTCACGTCGGTTGTCGACGGACGCGCGGATGCGATGCCACCTCATCTATCCGCACTGCCTCCGCCCCCAGCTGGAGCCATCCGCGCCATGACACCATCACTGTGGCCCGCGCCCTCGCAACCGCCCCCTGGCACCATAGTACAAAGTCTGAGCGGGTGGTTGCGCCGAATCAGAAGCGCCAGGGTGACCCGCGACCGCACCATGACCGTAACCCTAACCTAAGCGCACCGATCCCCTCCACGTGGCCCCAAGCTCCCTTCCGCTGTTCACCTCGCCATGATCACCGCCTCCCTATAAGAAGGCACCCCGAGGTGCCCTAACCATTTCCCATCACTCCGCCGCCGCCCTGGTGGCCATCATTTTCTATCGTAACCAAGAGAGGGAAGGGAAGGGGGAAGAAAGGGGGGGCAGCAAGAGAAGGTCGCCGAAGAGGAGCCGCTGGATCGGAGGACGACGTGCCATCCGACCACGGCGGAGCAGCTGCTCGGCATGGCACGGCCACGCCTCGACACTGCCTCGACTCGCCCGGCATCAACATCCTTTCGCCATCGCCACCTATGGTGAGCCCATCACCCTTTCGGCTCTTTACCGTAGTGCTCGCGGGCATCACATCGCCGTCTCCGTACTGGGAACGAGCAAGAGGAGGCCCTGGCTCCTGAACCTACCTACACACACGCACGTACACCTATCGTCCAAGCCACGGACCGCACTGAGCACCGAGGGCCTGGGAACGCTAGAGGGGCGACACGTTGCGGAGCATGCCCGCCATGGCTAGAGCTCACCATGGTGAGGTTCTGTTCTTACCGCGTTAGGCCAGTAGAAGCGAGGGAAGGAGGGCTACCTGTTTCGCCTTGGCAAGGAACGTACCGCGCGCAGCAAGAGGAGGAAGAGAGCCACGTGAGAGAGCTGCTCATGTTCACCTTGTCGGTGGAGCCGCGCTCTAGAGCGCCGTCGTGCGAGAGCGTCCAAATCGCCCAGCCACCTCGCTGGATAGGGGCGGGCCGAGAAGTCTTCGGTTGAGCCTATACACGCTACCGAGGAGCCGCCGTGGCTAGGAAACGGCCGCTCACCGCCGGCGGACGCGCCACCGCGCGGGAAAGCAAGGGGGGGAGCCGGGATAGTAGTTCGGTGCACCAGGTGCGCCGTGGACCAAGGGGAAAAAAAGGGAGGTGAACACGGTCCACCGTAGACCCCACGTGCACCCGTGGACTGCTCGGTCATGCCCACCGTGAACCAAGCCCACAGCGACTGGGACCCTTTTTCAAATCCACAGCGCAACATGGCATCACGAGGAGCTGCCACGTGTCACTGCCTGGAGTTCCCAGTTCATTTTTCTTTTTCAGAATTCATTTAAGCTTAGAAAATTCATAACTAATTCATTTTAACTCAGAAAAATACCAAACCAGAGTCCAAATTTTTCTAAAAAGGAGCTCTACATCATAGGCTTGTGTTTGAATGCATTTGGATCTTTCGAAATTCTGTTGCTTCTTTGTGCACCTTTATAGGAGTTGCTCACGCGACCATATGATACGTTTAACAGAGCCGGAGGACCTGCCGATCGAGGAGTACGACCCTGACTACAGCGAGGACTTGGGAGACGACCTGCCAGGTGCCACGCCCCACCCAAACTCGTAGATCCTATTATGCATGCTATAACTAGAATTGCTAGCGCTTTATCTTTTATGCAATAATACGATGTAGGTTGCATGGTAGTTTTACTTGAGCCTTATACCTTGCTGCAACCTTACTCCTGCACACCCGCTGATAGGCTAGATGCTCGCTTGTTACATACTTACTGCTTTACTCTTACTCGCATTATATCTGTGATGTGATGCTGGTGAGGGAGAGACGTATGTGCGTAAGGCACGAGGTGCCGTAAAACTTGGTAAAAACTGGACAATGAACATGGGGAGATCTTGGCGTGTGTTTTGGGTGTGTGGTGAGGGTTGAGTCAATCGGACAGGATCTTACGACGAGTCTTTGGGGCAAGTCTTGCCGAAGGGGTGCGACCTGGGCATCCCTTGCGAGAGTTACCTGTGGTGGGTATATGAGAGAGGTGGACCAGGGTGTTGGTTATCCCTGGTGAGGTGCTGTCATGGCACGGGGAGTTGGTGATCCCCTTTTGAGAAGATATCCTGTCCGGTCCCCCTAAGGACTGGTATGTCTTGTGAACCAGAACCATGGGACCTTCGTGCACACCACTCGCTCCCGATGGGCGGGGGACGATTACCCGACTGATTAGGGCAGTATCACCACTACTAGGATGGAAGGTGATAGTGTAGGGAGGTACGGGCATGGGGACCCACACCCTCCTAAGACAGCGTAGTGACCTTGGGGGGCCCGGTACTACGTCTCATAGTCTCAGCGTTTCGGTGGACTCCGGGGTGGCCCAGGGCTGAGTGGTAGGGTGGTACTGTACCGGTTGGGAGGCAGTCGGAATCAGCCTAGACGAGCCGGATCGTCGAGGATGGCGATCTTGTGGATTACCAGGTGTACACGCTCTGCAGAGTTGATCGATCTATACGTATAGCCGCGTCCTCGGATATGGACTTTTCCATGACCTACGCTTCACTTGATTAGAGAGAGGAGTCCCTTCTACCTTTCCCCTGGGTTTTGTGTTGGACTCCGGCTTTGGCCGTTGAGACGAGATCTGAGTGGGAGTCGATCTCGTCGCCTAGGGAGAGAGTGAGATGAGATGAGTTGTGTGTGATGGGTGGGGAGAACGTGTGAATATGATGGGTTAAGTAAAGAAAACCTGATGAATATATTATTGTCAAAACATTAACTACTTGCATAAGGAAGCCCACAGCCTAAATAGGTCTCTTTCTATTTTTCCCCAATGCATTCCACTCTCCGCAAAGCAATGCAAGCATGGGGTGGGCGATGCGTGGCCAGTACCAAGTGTACTGATAGATTTTTGGTAGGTTCCGAGCCCGAGTACGACTACGAGGGCAATGACTGGGAAGACTAGCTGGTCTGTTCTGCGCTCGAGCTGGTTTCAGGAGATCGTTTTTCCGCTGCTATCCTCATCTGATGCTGTTCAGGATGCTATGTGTGAGTGTGTTCCGCCCTGCATGGCGAAGAGAATAATTTATGTAAAACTCTCTATGGTATTCTGAAAATCGTGTATGACTTGATGTATCACTGAGATTTGGGTAATTGATGAATCGTTCGTCATTTTACACTTCGTTTCTGTGGTTTTCCCTTCGTGGAAACCAAGGACGTTTCAGTTGGTACCAGAGCCATGCTTGACCCTAGGACGGACCCATAGGTTTGGACAATAGGATTATGGAAGATCTTGACACTTTCGGTTATATTACCGACCATGCAGCATTTTCGTGCATGGCTTACCTCAATTTCACACTCTCTTACCTAAATTTCGTTCTACCATACCCATCACATCGCTCCGTCCCACCCCGATTCATCCTGTATCACTCAGAATTCGCCAAGTATCACCCTGATTTACCATGTTTTGCCTTGACTTACCATGTTTCACTTGTAATACCCAAGATACTTCATAAACGACAAGTACTGACTTCGTCTTACGGTTAAAAATTGTAGATGGCTCCTGTTGTCGAGCTCCCCGTGGACGGACTGGCCTACCGTGGGTTCGCCACGATCCTGTATGACGTACTGGACTCGCTGGGCATCCCCACAGAGGAGATCGAGTACGTGTGCCGTGGTGAGCCTGAACCCAACGGGTTCAAGGGCCACGTCGTGGTCCACCTCAAGGTCCCCGCCAGCGAGTTCGTACCCGTGCTGCGTGCCTTCGAGACGCTGGAGGTGGAGAACTCCATCGCTTCGTGCGTGCAGTCCGTCTCGCGCACTGCTCTTCGTAGTGTGATGCGTGACGCACACGACTACCTCAAGATGGGACCATACCGCCTATTGCATGCCGCTTTGGACCTCAATAGGTTCTCGGAGCCGCAGATCACTACTGCAGACCGTGCCGCGCGTGACGAGGTCGACCCCTGCCTGAGAGCCTCCGCACAGTACATCATCGCCCAGGATCGCTACATCATGGATGTGGAGATGCAGAACCGCCTCTATCGAGACTTCCTGTTCCGTTGCGATGAGGAGTTCCTCAAGGTGGAGCGCAAGGAAGAGGAGATGGTCGGCAAGCTCGAGGAGGAGCGCATGGGCTATGATAGAATGAAGACCTTCTACGAGACTCATGAGAAGTCGCTGCGGGAGGAGATCGCCAACCTCAAGGACAAAGTTGGGGAGGCTGAGCTTCGCCACGACTATCTTGAGTCCAAGGTGCTTGAGTGTGAGGACCGGATTGAGCGTCAGAGGCTTACCCTAAGGGAGTTCCATGAGAAGGAGAAGCACCGTGGCATCAGGAAGCTTGCCCTGGAGGCCCATTGCAACACGATGGAGAAGCAAGCTGTGGAGGCTGCCATCACCACCACATACAACATGCAACATCTGGTTCACTACATCAAGTGCACCGAGTACCTTCAGGACAAGGTGAACCGCATCAGCCAGGCTTGGATCGACGCTGATCGCAAGCGCGTCCAGGAGATCGGAAAGGTCCAGGGCGTCCTCTTACCTGGGATGCGCAAGAAGCCACGTAGACAGCCTTTCCATGTTGAGGCCACCAAGCTCAACTTCAAGGCTTGCTCGATGGAGGATTACGCAGAGGTTCCGAGGACAGAGATGCTAGACTACGCTCTCACCTATGTCGCGAGGATCCACCGCTCCGACGACGAGCTCCGTGCCATGGAGGGCACTCCCAAGGCTTCCACTTCCGGACCTTCTACACCACTCGACACTTCCGGTCAGGAGTAGTCAATGTAGTAGTAGACATGTTGAGCCCTGCGTGGCTAGAGACATGACGCACCTATGAAGCAAAGAAGGATGTCCCACTTTTGGAGCTACCTGCGAGTAGCACGATTCCCGCGAATCTGTCAGTGTAGCTACTGGAGATGTCGCTATGTAATAAATTAATGTAATGGATGTTTTGGATCTTATCGCATCTTATGGTTCTTATTTGCTTCTTTGTATGAGTGTTGGATAGAAATCTTGTTTTAATTTGATAGACCACTTAACAACGAATCTAACGAAAATGTTAAATAATGACCTAACCCTGCAGAGAGATGTCTTGCCGCCGTTCTGCTCGTCTGAACAACCGCTCACTTTCCCCCACGCCCATGGCTCGTGGTCGTGGCCATGGCCGTGGAGGGGGCAGGGGAGCACCCTTCGGTGCCGGGGAGGAGCCCACACTGGGGGCGGGTGCCGCCCAGCAGCTTGGAGGAGGTGCACCACCACCGCCGCCACCACTGCTGGCAGAGGTGATGGACCGCCAAACCCGCCTCTTGGAGACGCTGGCTCAAGGAATGCTACATCGCCATGGGGGTCCTCCCAATGACTTCTAGCGGAAGTTGGAGGGTTTCCTCAAGCTGAGGCCTCCTACTTTCGACACCGCCGACGACGACCCCATCGCCGCTGAGGATTGGCTCCATGAGATGGAGAAGAAGCTGGACCTCACCACCTGCACTGACAAAGAGTGCGTGGGGGTCGCCACCCACCAGCTCACTGGTGCTGCACGCGCATGGTGGGACAGCTACTGTGATGCCCACGAGGACCCGGGGAGTATCTCTTGGGAGGAGTTTGCCGAGGCCTTTCGGGAGCACCATGTGCCCGAAGGTGTCATGGATGCCAAGGTGGAGGAGTTCCGCAACATCTCCCAGGGCTCCCAGAGGGTTCAGGAGTACACCACTCGCTTCACCCGCATGATGAGGTATGCTCCGGGTGAGACCGATACTGAGAAGAAAAAGATGTACTGCTTCAAGAAGGGGCTGAACTCTCGTCTCAAGGTGGCCCTCTCGGGTCATGCCTGCCGCACCCTTCGTGAAATGGTCAACAAGGTACTAGAGATGGAGAGGGATCGTCTGGAGGCAGACGCCCTCCACAAGGAGAAGAAGCGTCGGTTCGAGAGTCCCTCTCGTGGCCTGGCTCCGCAGAGGCCACGTGCTCACGCACTTCCCCCGCTCCACCCATGTTACACTCAGGGGGCTGTGACCGCACCGAGCCGTGGAGGTGGTACCTACACCGCCAACTACCACCGCCCCGCTCAGAGCCGTCCTGCTCCGAGTCGCCCCACTCAGGGAGCTGGCACGTGGAGGACCGCTACACCCACCCCCACAGGTAGCGTGCCCTTCACTTGCTTCAGTTGTGGCCAGCCTGGTCATAAGATCGCCGAGTGCCCCATCAAGAACGGCACACCGCCTGCTCCGACCCAGACGAGACCGGCTGCTACACCTTCTGCACCGCGCAAGAATGTTGCAGGGGCTGTCCGTAGTCGTCTCAACCACATGACCGCGGAGGACGCCCAGGACGCTCCCGACGTGGTGTACGGTATGTTTTTGGTACATGGAGTTATAGCTTCGATTTTGTTCGACTCTAGAGCTACTTGCTCATACATTTCCACCAAGTTTGCACGAGAGCATAGCATACCTATGACCCCTCGCAAGAAGCCCATTGACACTAGTTCACCTTTGGGTCGCATTTTATGCACCAAGAGATGTCAGGGAGTGAGTATCACCATTGAGGGCTACCCTTTCCTAGCCGATCTCACCTTACTTCCATCTGAGGGACTAGATGTCATACTGGGAATGGATTGGTTGACACAGCACAAAGGAGTGATATCTTGTTCACCGAGGTACGTAGAGATCACACACCCGAGTGGTCACATAATCCACTGTAAGCCTAATCAAGGAAAGGCCGTCTCCATGTTGTGTGCCTTAGAGGCCAAGACAGTCGAGGAGGTGACCGTAGTGAATGAGTACCCTGATGTGTTTCCTAAGGAATTGCTAGGCATGCCACCTAATCGGGATGTAGAGTTTGTGATTGACCTTCTGCCTGGTACCGGACCTATTGCTAAAAGACCCTACCGCATGTCAGTCGATGAGCTGGAGGAGCTAAAGAAATAGCTCAAGGAGTTGGTGGACAAGGGGTACATCAGACCCAGTGCTTCACCCTGGGGTTCCCCTATTCTGTTCGTGAAAAAGAAGGATGGATCCATGAGGATGTGTATTGACTATCAGAACTTGAATGCCGTGACAGTCAAGAACAAGTATCCTCTGCCTAGGATCGATGACCTCCTAGATCAGCTGAAAGATGCCAAGTACTTTTCCAAGATTGATCTTAGGTCGGGGTATCATCAGATGAAAATCAGACCCGAGGACATTCCTAAGACGGCCTTCGTCACCAGATACGGGCAATACGAGTTCACAGTGGTGTCCTTCGGACTCACTAATGCTCCGGCCTATTTCATGAACATGATGAATAAGGTGTTCATGGACGAGCTGGACAAGTTCGTGGTGGTGTTCATTGATGACATCCTTATCTACTCCTCCACCGCCGGAGAGCATGAACAACACTTGAGAGTGGTTCTGGAGAAGTTGAGGCAGAATTAGCTTTATGCCAAATTTAGCAAGTGTGACTTCTGGCTTGAAAAAGTCGCTTTTCTTGGTCACGTACTCACTGCTGAGGGAGTCGCTGTAGATCCCGCGAAGATCGAAGCTGTTAAGGAGTGGGAACAACCCCGCAATGTGACTGATATCCGCAGTTTTCTCGGATTGGCTGGGTACTATCGAAGATTCATTGAGAACTTCTCAAAAATAGCCAAGCCCATGACCAACCTACTGAAGAAGACTAATGAGTTTGAATGGACGCCCGAGTGCGAGCACAGCTTCCAGACTCTGAAACAGAAGCTTACCACCACTCCTATTCTTGCCTTGCCCGATATCCAGAAAGACTTCGTAGTCTATTGTGATGCATCCAGACAGGGACTGGGTTGTGTTTTGATGCAGGATGGGAGAGTCATTGCCTATGCGTCCCGACAGTTGAAGGACCATGAACAACGCTACCCGACCCACGATCTTGAGCTTGCCGCTGTTGTGCATGCCCTAAAGATTTGGAGGCATTACTTGATCGGAAATAAGTGTGATATCTACACCGATCACAAGAGCCTGAAGTACTTCTTCACACAAGAGGACCTAAACATGAGACAACGCAGATGGCTAGAGCTTATAAAAGATTACGACCTGGAGATTCACTATCATCCGGGAAAAGCTAATGTAGTCGCTGATGCCTTGAGCCGAAAGAGTTATTGTCACCATCTGTCCATGGAAGCTGTACCACCCGAGCTGTGTCAGGAAATGGGTGACCTTTGTCTTGAGATTCTACCAAAGGGCATGCTAAACGAGCTTCGAGTGCAATACAACCTCAAGGATCGAATCCGCAACGCGCAACTAGAGTGTCCAGAAATCTGGGAGATCCGAGAACTCATGGAGAGGGGCAAGTGCCCCGATTACAGGGAAGATGAGCAAGGAGTGTACTGGTACAAGGACAGAATCTGTGTACCATCTGATCCTGCCTTGCGACAAGAAATCCTGGAAGAGGGTCATGATTCTAAATATTGTATCCACCCAGGAAGCACCAAAATGTATGCCGATATGAAGAATTAGTTTTGGTGGAAGAACATGAAGGCAGATATTGCTAGGCATGTCGCGCGATGCGACATTTGCAATAGGATCAAGGCCGAGCATCAGAGACCGGCCGGGTTGCTTAAGCCCTTGGACGTCCCGGTGTGGAAATGGGAGAGCATATCCATGGACTTTATAGTGGGTTTACCTCGAACCCCTAAAGGCCATGACTCGATTTGGGTGATTGTTGACCGTCTGACCAAGGTAGCTCACTTCATAGCGGTGAGGATTGACTACAGAGTTGATAAGTTAGCAGATCTGTACATCGAGCACATTCTCAGACTCCACGGAGCCCCCACTAGCATAGTGTCTGATCGTGGCATGCAATACGTGTCCAAGTTCTGGAAGAGTCTCCACAAGGCTATAGGGACTCGACTGGATTACAGCACCGCATACCACCCACAGACAGATGGTCAGACAGAGAGGGTTAATCAGATTTTGGAGGACATGCTCCGAGCTTGTGTCTTGAAGTATGGTTCTGATTGGGAGAAAAGTTTGTCCCACGCAGAATTCTCGTACAACAATAGCTACCAGGCTAGTCTCAAGATGTCACCGTTTGAGGCGTTGTATGGCAGAAAGTGCAGAACCCCTCTGATGTGGTCAGAGGTAGGAGAGAGATCATTCTTTGGCCCCGCAAAGATCAAAGATGCCGAAGAAGGAGTCGCCCAAGTGCGAGAGAACCTAAGGATTGCCCAAAGCCGACAGAAAAGCTACGCAGATAACCATCGGAGAGACCTCGAGTTTCAAGTTGGGGACTACGTCTATCTCAAAGTCTCCCCACTCCGAGGCACTATCAGATTTCATGTGAAAGGGAAGTTGGCCCCCAGGTACGTGGGACCTTACCGGATTTGTCAGAGAATCGGCAAGTTAGCATACAAGGTAGAGTTGCCCGAGGAGCTGACAGGAGTACACCCAGTGTTTCACGTGTCCCAGCTACGCAAGTGCTTGCAGTTGCCAGAGCAAGAGGTACTCACAGATGCACTAGATATTTAGGACACCCTAGAGTACAAAGAACACCCGATCCGGATACTGGACAGAGCTGAGAAGGAGACTAGAAGCATCGTGATACCCATGTGCAAGGTTCAGTGGAGCAACCACACTGAACGGGAAGCTACATGGGAGAAGGAGTCCGAACTCCGGAGGCTTTACCCCTATCTCTTCGAAAGGTATGTCACACCTTAAATCTCGGGACGAGATTTCTGTGAGGGGGAAGGACTGTAACAACCTAGAATTTTCCTGGAAACAAAAAGAATAAAAATCACAACTACAAATTTTTTTTTATTCTTAGAAATAGCCAATGGTTGGTGACTGTCTTGTAGGAAAACTACCCTAGCTGCATAAGTAGTACCTATTGTAGATGTTTATATCCTCGAATTAAATTAAACTTGCATGAGTTGCTTCTTATGTTCTTTTGTATTGATTAACAAAAGCAACAACATTTATTTAATTATTGAAATAAATGTGTATGCATGTAAGAGCTAATTCAATTAACCTAAATTGGAGGAGGCCCTTTTGGCCCTGGAGCACAAGCCAGTCCGTTTCCACAGCCCACGAACGAGCTCCAGCCTGGCAGGCCACACACCAGCAGCCGCAGGCCGGCCCAACTCCCGCCCCAAACGGCCCAGCCAAGGAGAATCCATAGGCAGCCTCGTCTCCACCGTGACGGGCCACGAATCCGGCGCGGCCCGACAGCGTCAAGCAGCCCAGCTGGGAGCTGCCCTCTTTTCTCTCCCGGTCACCGCCAGCTAGGACCCCGTCGTCATCACCTTCCTTGCGCCTCTTCTCCTTTTTGCGCCGAGTCAGGACAAAGGAGGAGGAAATCTCCATTGCCAGCCGTTCTTTTCACGTCGGTTGTCGACGGACGCGTGGATGCGACGCCACCTCGTCTATCAGCACTGCCTCTGCCCCCAGCTAGAGCCATCCGTGCCATGATGCCATCACTGTGGCCCGCGCCCTCGCAACCGCCCCCTGGCACCATAGTACAAAGTCTGAGCGGGTGGTTGCGCCGAATCAGAAGCGCCAGGGTGACCTGCGACCGCACCATGACCGTAACCCTAACCTAAGCGCACCGATCCCCTCCACGTGGCCCCAAGCTCCCTTCCGCCGTTCACCTTGCCATGATCACCGCCTCCCTATAAGAAGGCACCCCGAGGTGCCCTAACCATTTCCCATCACCCCGCCGCCGCCCTGGTGGCCATCATTTTCCGTCGTAACCAAGAGAGGGAAGGGAAGGGGGAAGAAAGGGGGGGGCAGCAAGAGAAGGTCGCCGAAGAGGAGCCGCTGGATCGGAGGACGATGTGCCATCCGACCACGGCGGAGCAGCTGCTCGGCACGGCACGGCCATGCCTCGACACTGCCTCGACTCGCCCGGCATCAACATCCTTTCGCCATCGCCACCTACGGTGAGCCCATCACCCTTTCGGCTCTTTACCGTAGTGCTCGCGGGCATCACATCACCGTCTCCGTACCGGGAACGAGCAAGAGGAGGCCCTGGCTCCTAAACCTGCCTACACACACGCACGTACACCTATCGTCCAAGCCACGGACCACACTGAGCACCGAGGGCCTAGGAACGCTAGAGGGGCGACACATTGCGGAGCATGCCCGCCATGGCTAGAGCTCACCATGGTGAGGTTCTGTTCTTACCACGTTAGGCCAGTAGAAGCGAGGGTAGGAGGGCTACCTGTTTCGCCTTGGCAAGGAACGTACCGCGTGCAGCAAGAGGAGGAAGAGAGCCACGTGAGAGAGCTGCTCGCGTTCACCTTGTCGGTGGAGCCGCGCTCCAGAGCGCCGTCGTGCGAGAGCGTCCAAATCGCCCAGCCACCTCGCTGGACAGGGGTGGGCCGAGAAGTCTTCGGTTGAGCCTATACACGCTACCGAGGAGCCGCCGTGGCTAGGAAACAGCCGCTCACCGCCGGCGGATGCGCCACCACGCGGGAAAGCAAGGGGAGGAGCCAGGATAGTAGTTCGGTGCACCAGGTGCGCCGTGGACCAAGGGGAAAAAAGGGAGGTGAACACGGTCCACCGTAGACCCCACGTGCACCCGTGGACTGCTCGGTCATGCCCACCGTGAACCAAGCCCACAGCGACTGGGACCCTTTTTCAAATCCACAGCGCAACGTGGCATCACGAGGAGCTGCCACGTGTCACTGCCTGGAGTTCCCAGTTCATTTTTCTTTTTCAGAATTCGTTTAAGCTTAGAAAATTCATAACTAATTCATTTTAACTCAGAAAAATACCAAACCAGAGTCCAAATTTTTCTAAAAAGGAGCTCTACGTCATAGGCTTGTGTTTGAATGCATTTGGATCTTTCAAAATTCTGTTGCTTCTTTGTGCACCTTTATAGGAGTTGCTCACGCGACCATATGATACATTTAACAGAGCCGGAGGACCTACCGATCGAGGAGTACGACCCTGACTACAGCGAGGACTTGGGAGACGACCTGCCAGGTGCCACGCCCCACCCAAACTCGTAGATCCTATTATGCATGCTATAACTAGAATTGCTAGCGCTTTATCTTTTATGCAATAATACGATGTAGGTTGCATGGTAGTTTTACTTGAGCCTTATACCTTGCTGCAACCTTACTCCTGCACACCCGCTGATAGGCTAGATGCTCGCTTGTTACATACTTACTGCTTTACTCTTACTCACATTATATCTGTGATGTGATGCTGGTGAGGGAGAGACGTATGTGCGTAAGGCACGAGGTGCCGTAAAACTTGGTAAAAACTGGACAATGAACATGGGGAGATCTTGGCGTGTGTTTTGGGTGTGTGGTGAGGGTTGAGTCAATCGGACAGGATCTTACGACGAGTCTTTGGGGCAAGTCTTGCCGAAGGGGTGCGACCTAGGCATCCCTTGCGAGAGTTACCTGTGGCGGGTATATGAGAGAGGTGGACCAGGGTGTTGGTTATCCCTGGTGAGGTGCTGTCATGGCACGGGGAGTTGGTGATCCCCTTTTGAGAAGATATCCTGTCCGGTCCCCCTAAGGACTGGTATGTCTTGTGAACCGGAACCATGGGACCTTCGTGCACACCACTCGCTCCCGATGGGTGGGGGACGATTACCCGACTGATTAGGGCAGTATCACCACTACTAGGATGGAAGGTGATAGTGTAGGGAGGTACGGGCATGGGGACCCACACCCTCCTAAGACAGCGTAGTGACCTTGGGGGGCCCGGTACTACGTCTCACAGTCTCAGCGTTTCAGTGGACTCCGGGGTGGCCCAGGGCTGAGTGGTAGGGTGGTACTGTACCGGTTGGGAGGCAGTCGGAATCAGCCTAGACGAGCCGGATCGTCGAGGATGGCGATCTTGTGGATTACCAGGTGTACACGCTCTGCAGAGTTGATCGATCTATACGTATAGCCGCGTCCTCGGATATGGACTTTTCCATGACCTACGCTTCACTTGATTAGAGAGAGGAGTCCCTTCTACCTTTCCCCTGGGTTTTGTGTTGGACTCCGGCTTTGGCCGTTGAGACGAGATCTGAGTGGGAGTCGATCTCGTCGCCTAGGGAGAGAGTGAGATGAGATGAGTTGTGTGTGATGGGTGGGGAGAATGTGTGAATATGATGGGTTAAGTAAAGAAAACCCGATGAATATATTATTGTCAAAACATTAACTACTTGCATAAGGAAGCCCACAGCCTAAATAGGTCTCTTTCTATTTTTCCCCAATGCATTCCACTCTCCGCAAAGCAATGCAAGCATGGGGTGGGCGATGCGTGGCCAGTACCAAGTGTACTGATAGATTTTTGGCAGGTTCCGAGCCCGAGTATGACTATGAGGGCAATGACTAGGAAGACTAGCGGGTCTGTTCTGCGCTCGAGCTGGTTTCAGGAGATCGTTTTTCCGCTGCTATCCTCATCTGATGCTGTTCAGGATGCTATGTGTGAGTGTGTTCCGCCCTGTGTGGTGAAGAGAATAATTTATGTAAAACTCTCTATGGTATTCTGAAAATCGTGTATGACTTGATGTATCACTGAGATTTGGGTAATTGATGAATCGTTCGTCATTTTACACTTCGTTTCTGTGGTTTTCCCTTCGTGGAAACCAAGGACGTTTCACCCTCACGGTCGAAGCCAAAGGTGTCGGGGGAGACATGGCTGGGACAGGGGCAGAACGCCCGATGGTGGCCTGTGCAACTGAGGTGGTGGATATCCCATCTAACGACGAGGCGGATGTAGTGGCGGAGCTACCAACGTCGTCGCGGGAGCTAGCGGTGATTCAGTCGGAGGTGGGGCCCTCTAGTGGGCTACCGGAGGGTGACCTAGAGTGGCCCTACCCCAAGGACCCAGCAAATGTGTGGTTCGTCCTTCGGGATTCATAGGAGCGTCAACTCTGGGACATCCTTGGGGAGCAAGGACTTACCGCGGTGTTCGAACTCGCCAACCTGTCTGCAAAGCTCGAAGACGCCCAGGAGCAGGTTAAGTCCACTCATCAGTTAGTCGAGGTCAACCTATAGCTTGCCGCGGAGGTGAGTTTCCCATACTTGTCCTTGACCTCTGAATCTTTTGTTGGTTGCCTTAGCATGCTTGATTCTTGTAGAGTCTAAAGGGGATGTCGTCTCACAAGTCTCGCTTCCTCCGAATGGAGCACGCCTGGGTGGTTGAGCTTGAGCATCAGCTAGAGTCCGCTCGCTGTGAGCCCTATGAATGGGCGGCCGAGGTGACCGTGGCATGGGTGGAGGGGCAGCGTGCAGCGGAGCGGGCGACCATCATCGAGCAAGGGCTCAAGGTGGCAAAGGCCTACCAGGCAGGGACTGAGGCAAGGTTGCGGACATCCCTAGCGAACACCGAGGTGGCTCTCCAAAAATCTCTAGAAACCCTTGAGTCAGAGCGGAGTGCCTTGGTGTCAGAGCAGAAGGCCCTAGAGTTGGCATGGAAGGCCCTAGAGTCAGAGCCAAAGGCTCAGTCGGAGGCATACCGAGAAGTGCTCGCGCTTTGGGGCTGCGTGATGGGGACAGAGGAGGCGAGCGCTCAACTACGCGAGCAGGTGGCCTAGTAGGCGGAGGAATTCTCCACCTTTGAGAACTTCCACGTCAGTATGTACCTTTTCTATTTTTTGTCGTGTTGGTTTTTTCCTTCAGCCTATTTCTAAACTTGTCACCCTTCTTTTAGGGCTAGGTGGAAGGGTGAAGACGCTAGAGCGGGACCTAGAGACGATCAAGGTGACTTTCAATCGGAATGCAGAGGAGCTAGCCAAGTCCCATGAAGAGCGATGTGCTCTCGAGGGGGAACTTGACCAGATCCGCAACATTGCCCAGCTTGTCATCTCGGAGGTCTTCGGGTCGGCGCCAAGCATTAGCGCGCCCGTCGTCCAGCTGGCGGAGGTCCCAGATGCGGTCTAGGACCTTATCACGAGTGGGCTGTTCTACAGAGCGTTGGGGGTGCTGACTTCGGTGGCGACACACCATCTGAACCTAGACTTTGCCACTATCTGTAGTGGGTACGCTGAAGGCTTGAGCATGGAGGACATCCAATCGATTGGGGAGAGCTTGCTACCGCATGCAAGGTCGGTGGCAGAGCAAGTCTCTGCTCAGTGGGTGATGGACATCCATCGTGAAGACGTGGCCAGAAGTGTGTGTCGGGAGGACGTTGCCTAGCCTATGGATGGCACAGAGCCTAGGTCAGAGGTGGACATTGTCTCGGCTTCGACGGAGCTGAATGTTGTGCTGCCGGGGACTGAGCCGCTCACGCATTCGCTGGTCGCACCAACAGCAGATGCTGTTGAGCCGCCCTAATAGCTTGTAAGGTATAAGTAGTTTAGTAAGCGTAAAAAGTTTAAGTTCATGGGGGAGCCCTCGTGTAAACGTTCCTGTGTACTTTAATGACTACAGTTGGGTTCGTTTTCTATGATGGAGTCACTCCATTTGGGGAAACTTGTTCCTTTTGTTCCTTAGTTTTCCCTTAGCATAATTTTGTTTTTTATTCATTCTTTCTCGTACCTGCCCATTTGTCTCGTAGGCCACAACCTTGGGAGCCCAGGGCATGGCCCATGAGGCTCAGCTGCTCATAACCATAGGAAAAGGCGAGGTGTGATCGGTTGGAATGTTTTTAAAGCAAAGCTATGTAAGGCAAATTAAAGGAATGAACTACCCTTTTGGTTGGATAGGAAGGAGTTTCACCATGTGATAGTAAATGAAAAAGAGAGATAGTAGTGTACCCTAGTGGAGCCCCCGAGCGCCCTAGGGTGAAAAGTGTTTGGGTCATGGTGCTCTTATAGGAGCAAACACTAAGTAAACAATGGTAAGACTAAAATTTAGGGGAAGAAAAATGACATAGTTGTTCCAAGTGTTCAGTGAGAATGTCGTTGTTGCTGTCCTTCAGTCGGTAAGCGTCCAGTCAGATCACTTCAACCTTCAGTCATCTAGATCCCTGCCTACTATGCCCCCTTTCTCGGTCGCTGCTTCTTCACCTTTTTCTTCCTTTGGCCTGCCGGCCTGCCACAGAAAGCGCTTGAGGAGTTGGTAGTCCTTGTAGAGGTGTTTGACGAGGTAGTCATGGTTGGTGCATGGGCTCTCCATGAGCTTATGGAAGTGGCCTAGAGGGTCCTGCTAGGGGTGCTTGCTCGCGTGATCAGTCATGGTGACCAATGCGGAGCTGGCCGGTCGGTGGTGATCTTTTATGTTCTTTTTCCCCTCTACGAGGAGGGGCCCTCGTCCTGATCCTGGTGCTTGGCCTTGCCTTTGCCTTGGCCTTCGTTGGAGCGTGGTCGGAGCGACGCTCGCTGGAAGTGTTGGACAAAGGTCTATGGTCTCGGGCCATCAGGGCTGGGAAACCGGTCGTTGCTGCATGTGTCTCAGTTTGGCCCGAGCCGCGCATATATAGGCGGTCGGCATAGAGCGGTCGTTGAGTCAAGATGAGGCGCTAATGCAACCTCTTGTGTCGTGCTTGGCGGTTGTAGTGGTGAGCGAGTGGAGCGACCATCTATTGTGCCCCCATTCCCCTAGTGGGGAGTGAGGCCATGAGTTAGCATCATGATATGGAGCTCTTCGCTTGTTGAACGACGGCGGTGTCCACTAGTGTCTGGAGGTTCTGGTGGATCGCCTGTTCATGAGGGTCGTTCGGCTCGGACAGGCCGCGCAGAAGCATTGCCGCAGCGGCGATGTTCTAACTAGCCTGAGCAAACTGCGGGGGATCTTTCCCCTGTTCATGGTGTTGCGCTAGACCCGACGTGCACGACCCCGGGCACCGCTCGCTGGTCTATGTGCACTGGGCGTAGTGTGGTGCGCCGAGCGTGCTGGCGTAGTCGGTGGCTGATGCAGCCACTATTGTCGTAGTGCCTCACTGTGCTCCTGTGTGAGTTCGGGGGTCTCTGCACGAGAGTCTAGAGCGGTGTGAGTCTGTGAGGACTCTGCTTCTGTCGGTGGGTGTCCTAGAGCATCTGCCATAGCATACTCCTAGGATGGACGGTGGCTAGGCGCCATGTCGCCGATGCTAGAGTCGTCACTCTCGCCATCGTCATCCAAGAGGTCGAGGAAACAGGTGGGAGCATAGCTTACCATTCCCAAAAATTCAGACATGAGAGCGGGAGGCGCTGGCATCCTTCATAGCCCTAGGGCATACACATCTGTGGGGGATGCGAGGCCGTAGGGGAACCGGTCATGTGGCGGTCGCGGCGGAGACAACGGGGTCCCACCGGATAATCAGCGGAAGATAGAGAATAGCAAGTAAATAATAGTATGTATGTTACTTACAGTAGGGTTTGAGTAGAGAGTTTGCTCAGAATGAAGCATGGATGCCGCGTCGTCGAAGTCGTCGTGCGTCCCGGAGCCGATGGAGGGCGCCCCTTCGATGGGCGCCGGAATGAGAGCCTCCTCGCGAAGGTGTAGTACGCCGAGCTGGTCGGCGACGAAGTCTAGGCTTCTGAGGAGAAAGGCCTGGGATGGCTTAAAGACAGGTGGAACCCACATCCCAACAGGTGAGAGTGCGGGAAACTCCAGCGAGCCGAAGCGAATCGTATCGCCTGAGCCCACCACAGCGAGGGTGGCGGAAAAGTGGGCTATCCAATGACCAAAAAGTGTTGAGCGTACGACATCTTCCGCACGGATGGTGCCAACTGTCGATGCAGAAAGTGACCAATAAGTAAATATTTATAGTTTTGCCATACGTTATGATCGGAGGTGACCTAGCACTCAATGAGACAGGGTTTATACTGGTTCAGGCAACGTGCCCTACGTCTAGTTTGAGTCGGTCGGTGACTTTATTCCTGAGCCCAGGTGCTCAAAGTTTGTAGTGGGGTTACAAATGAGAAGGAGAAAGATGGGGTGTACAAGAGGTCCGGTCGGAAGGGCCGAGGGTGACAGGAACTCCGCTATGAGCTAAGTGTTCAAGCATGTGCTTGAGGTCCAAACCTAGTGGTTCTGTGGTTGTGAGCTAGTGAACTTGATCGATCTGGGTTAACCTAGAATCACTTGCATGAACTTAAATCAACTTTTTCTCTTGGGAGAGAGTGCATCCCCTTTTATAGATGAAGGGGATGGCCTTACAAGTGAGAGGGAGAGTGTACGTATGCTTCTAAACCTTGTTGCCCATGCCGGTAGGTACAAGATGATGGTAGGCGCCCACAACACTGTTGGATGTCGGATGCATGTGGGAGGTTACGTCGTCTTGTTTTGGGTATGGCAGATGTCGGTACCTATATATACTATTGATGTCTAGAGGCATGTGAGGGGTTTCATCATGTTCACTCGGTACGGTAAATTATAGTGAGCACATAATAATACCATGAAGCTACTGTAAAATTTTCAAGGCTACAAAAATTACAGTGAACTTAACAAAATTGGTTTTATAATTTTTGGATACCTACATGATTTTATATGATTTACCAAAGATCAGCTCAGAAATACAAATGAAAAGCTATTTCTATTCTCCACGACAAAGCTAAACTGATTTCGGCCCAACGCCGCCCACATGACGCAACGCGCGCGTGTGCGAGCGCACGGCAGCCCATAGGCACGGCCCACGCAAGGCCGGCCTACAGCGCGAGGCGGCCTACGGTGAGGAAACCCACACATGATGGTACATTAGCAAAAACGCTCTCGCATTACCAAACAATAGTTCGAACACTACACGTACTATTTCTACCGACAACAACTTTGCAACGGAACCCTCGGAACTTTCTCCTCTTTACAATGGTAAGGTCCTCGACCATCCCAGCGGCACTAGCATGGCGAGCGGTGGCACTAGTGCTTACGCCAACCACATGAGACCCATGCTAACCTATCCACGAGGCCGACACTCACCTAGGGTTCGACACGAGACGATGGGTGGTGGCTGCACGAGCTGGGACATCATAGAAGGACCTCTCCACGACGGTGGGCACCCTGCGGCAATGGCAATGGCGTTCTGGTGAGCCGCAGCAACAACAAGGTAGTAGGGGTAGTAGGTGAGCAACGACAACTCACTAGTGACCTTACCGAGAAGCCGGCTCAGCCAGAGATGACCCGAGCGAGGATGGCCACATGCGCGCTGCGAGGTGAATGGTGGACAACAAGGGCG
Organism: Miscanthus floridulus; assembly: GCF_019320115.1. NCBI lineage: Eukaryota > Viridiplantae > Streptophyta > Magnoliopsida > Poales > Poaceae > Miscanthus > Miscanthus floridulus. Next base: position 58,084,056 of record NC_089590.1, on the reverse strand, counting down.
CGGCCGCATCAGCGGCGAGGAGACGGCACTAGAGCTGCGACTAGCATGCGCACGACAAAGAGGGAGCTAAGATGAGCTAGTGGTGTAGAGGAATTAGTGCGGGGTGAAGTGGTGAAGGCTGGCCACGGCACGGACGGTGACGGGCCTTAACGGCATGGTGGCAGGAAAAGCTCCAAAATTGGAGCTTGGTCGAGCCAAAATCAAGGCGGGGTGGGGTCGACTAGAGAGGGGACATGAAGGTGAAGACGCGAGCACGAGGAATTGATGAAAGGTACTCGCTCTCTGGCTCACCGTGACACAACACGATGGTGGCAGAAAGTAGAGATAGAAAGAGAGAAACAGAGCATGGCAGTAGGCTCGGCTCGTCCATGCCTTGGCGGGACGCGAGCGGCGAGCTCAGGAGGCCCACGCACGACGCTACGGACAACGTGTGCGCGCATCTGACTGACATGGCCTGTGCGCCACAGTGCCATAAATGGCATGGCAACAACGGCTCACCCATGTGCGCGTGGTAGAGACGACACACATAGGACCGGCAACCGCGTAGAGATGTAGCAGACCGACACGGACATGACGACAAGGCGACGGCAGTGGTAGCGTCGCACCGCGAGGAGAGTCGGTAGTGCGGACGCGACGGCAGCACGAGGCAGAGCAGCAGGGCATGGGGCCAGTGGCTCACTATGGCCAGCCTCGACCAAGCCTAGGCAGCTCGACCGGCCAAGCGTGGCGGCATGGTTGGCCGCACGTTACGCAGCCATGTGCACGGCATGAGAAGGACGCGCGGTGACCATGCACCCGGCGCCAACCAGCTCGAGACAGTGACTCGCACGAATTATAAAGTGTTCAACATGACTGTCAGTGTGGGACCCATAGGATACCCCGCAAGGAAGGGAGAAGATCTAGTCTAACTAGGATTCTTTCCCTGTAATCTTAGTAGTAGTATTATTCTGTAATCCTACTAGGAACTCTCATTGTAAACCGACTAGGATTCTAACCTCCTGACTATATAAAGGAAGGCAGGGTTCCTAGGGATGGCGACGCTGGACAACACAACACTTTACAATCAATCCAACACAAGGGCTAACGCCGACTAGACGTAGGGTTATTACTCGATCAATGATCGAGGGTCTGAACTAGGATAAATCGACTATCTCTTGTGTTAACCGTCGAGTTCCGCATACACTGAAGCCCGAATATATTGCCCCGAGGACCCCCGTGGTAGGCTATCGGTGGTCAAACATCGACAGCTGGCGCGCTAGGTAGGGGCTTTCGGTGAATTTGCACCCGAGAGCTCGACGGACCTCGTCAACATGATCTTCTCAACGGGATCAACCTTCATCTTTGGTTCATGGATCTACGAGGCAGGCGATGATGGCAAGCTCCAAGGCCATCTCCTCGAAGATTTAGATCATCATCAAGACCTTTCCATTTCGGCGATAACGGCAGATCAACTTGCTGGAAGATTCGCATAGCTCGCGATGTCCGATCCACTCAGATTTCGCAGCTTCACGCATCCGATTCTAACTCAGGCTCCGCTTCCAAGATGGAGTCCTATCCGAGTTCTTTCGGAAAACCGAGTTCTTTTCTGATAAGGCTCTGGAACATGACATCAACCTATCAAGAATATAACTCGGAGTGCACTCAGAGCACTCTAAAGAAGACGGGTCCTTTTCTGTTCAGTCTCAACAACATGGCAACGTCTTATTAGGCATAGCTCGAAAGATCTCTTAATCCAATGCTTAGAATACCACTGATAGGAGCTCAGAAAGGTCTCATACTAACCGTAACATCTCAAGACTACATCATCCACTGGCCAAGTTCTGTTCCTGAGGATAGCAGTACCCGCCTAGTTGACACAACAACGACAATAGCTCTACCCTACCAAGAAGGAGACTCAAGCTATAACCTTGAAGCCTCTACTGAAGTTATCAACCACTCTGACAGTACGGAAACCAACGCTAATGATAGAACAACTCACGCTTGAGAAGTATTCATGATTTGCCGCCCTCAATCACCATTGGTCTCCCCCGAAGTGCTCGACGTTAGGTCTTTAGATGAATCCAAATCCAACATATCACCATTTACCTAGGGGCACAATGGTGAGACAGAGAGTCAAAGGCAAGCCAGAGAAAGAAAGAACAAATTAAAACAAGGACAGCAACGCCATGCTAAGCAGCGTAAGGAAGCTTGGATCAAATATGAGTCAGAGCTAGCTGAGTACAATAGAAGAAAATCAGAGTGAGAGGTCGAAGAAGGACGAGTAGCGAATACACCCTACGATAAGATCCGAGAAGCACTAGAAGAACTCAGGGCGACTTCACATCCCTAATGAAAAATAAGAATAGCTCTGGGATTTCCTCGATCAATAGTCCTAAGGACTACGACGATGGAAGGGCCTGCTCAAGACTACCTGACAGGTCAACATCTCATGAGCAGGAAGATCAAAATCAAAGGAAGTCCGCTTTTGAGAGACTTAGGACCAAGTGGAAGTCACAACAGAGAAAGTAGAAGAAATCATAGTCAAAACGACCGAGTCGAACAACCTAAGAAAGGCCAGAAGCAAAGCACCTACTCAGACAGCCACGCAAAACTACTCTCACCAAGACAATAGTTGGCAAGAAGGGGGCGCTGAATCAGAATACACAGAAGCCAGAACGCATGATAGATTCCCCTATTTTGCAAACATACTTGCTTCAATACGACTGCCTCACAAGTTCAAGTCGTCCAACCACTCCAAGTATGATGGCAAGACTGAACCAAGGCAGTGGCTTAGGATTTACTTGCAATCAATTGAATTGGTCGGAGGAGACGATGACATCAAGACCTTGTTCTTTCCCATGGCCCTAGAAACCATGCCCCTTCAGTGGTTTGACAAATTGAATCTAGGATCAATCAGAAATTGGGAGGACTTGCAAAGAGCTTTCTGTGAAAATTTCGTGGGTATCATTACACACCCAATTATCCACGCAAAGTTAAAAGGACTCAAGCAGAAAGGAGGTGAAAGTCTCAGAAATTACTATCGATGATTTGGCGAACTATGAGCTCAAGTACATGACATCACCCAACGAGAAGTAATCGAAGCTTTCTCTCACGAAATCATGGCTAGGTGGCAATTTCAAGACATTCTGCAAAGAAAATCCAAGAAACAATGAAGAATTCAGACGAACAGTGGAAAAGATGATTACCGTAGAGGAAAAGACACGAGAAAGATTCCTGGATAGAAACAACCTAAGACAACCTAAACACAAAAAATCTTCGAAATAACAGACATCAGGAAAGAAAACATGGACCAAACAACACCGTAGCAGTGAATTGACAAATCAAGAAAGTTTTCCAAGCCCAAAAGGTATGACTGACATTGAAAACATGTGTTGCATCCTGCATCCCAAAGGAAATCACACCATCGGAGATTGCTACACCTTCAAAGATCGATACACAAGGAAAGATAGTAAGGAGAATACCAAAGAAGGCAACCAGAAAAAAGAAGAAGACAACCACGAAGACAAAGGATTCCAAAAATCCAGGGGGATAGTAGTAGTAATTTTTGCCGGGGTTCTAGATTCCAGAAGCAAACATCAAGAAAAGCTAGCGCTGCGAACCATCATGGCAGCAGAACCGGCTACTCGAAGATATCTCAACTGGTAACAATATCCAATCCAATTTTAAGAGAAGACTAATAGACTAGCGTAGGAAATGTAGGCCATTATCCCACTGGTTCTAGACCCAACTATTGCCGGTATGACTGTTACGAAAGTACTAATCGACGGGGGAGCCAGACTCAACATCATTTTTTAGAAACTCTAAGGAAGATGGGACTACAACTCGCTAGGATGATTACACCAACAAGCACGCCTTTCTATGGCATAGTACCCGGCAAGGCAGCAATGTCGCTTGGACAAATCACTCTACCAGTTACTTTTGGGACTCCCTCGAACTACCGTATAGAGTTATCAAGTTTGAAGTTGCGGACTTCGATTCATCATATCACTGTAATCCTCGGGCGCCCAAGCACTAGCAAAATTCATGGCAATACCGCATTATCCGTACCTGTTGCTTAAGATGCTAGGGCCTAACGGATGTCCTTTCTCTTCGGAGTGATTTGAAGTGCGCTTTTGACTACGATGTTCAAGCAATCCAAATTGCAGCAAAAGCACAGGACCGCCGATGGAAGAAAAGAAATAGCCACTGTTGCAGCAGAAATGAGCACAGAAGAGCTAAGTGATACCGGCTAAAAAACCCTAGCATCCTAGCACCACCAAAAGAAGCTGATGTCAAGCAAATCGACCTGGGCACCGGTGATCCCTCCAAAACGGCAACCATCAGCGCCCACCTATCGGCAAAATAGGAACTCGCGCTTCACCAACTTTCTTCGGGACAACAAAGATATCTTCGCTTGGAAGCCGGTCGACATGCCTAGGGGTCCCAAGAGAGTTGGCTGAGCATAGAATTGATATCAATGAAGGCTCTAAGCCTGTGAAGCAACGACTACGATGATTCCTCACCTGATAAGAAGGCAGTAATTAAAAAAGAAATCACAAAACTAATGGCAGTTGGATTCATTAGAGAAATCCTCCATCCAGATTGGCTAGCAAACCTAGTTCTGGTATAGAAAAAGAATACGGACGAGTGGCGTATGTGTGTCGACTACACATATCTCAACAAACACTGCCCAAAAGATCTGTTCGGGCTACCATGCATTGATCAGATAGTTGATTCAACAGCAGGATCTGCCCTATTATCCTTCCTTGATTGCTATTCAGGATATCACCAGATTGCATTAAAGGAACAAGACCAGAGCAAGACATCTTTCATCACCCCATTCAGTGCCTACTGCTACAAAACAATGTCATTTGGACTCAACAATGCTGGTGCCACTTACCAAAGAGCTATCCAAACGTGCCTCGGTGATCAGATCGGTGAAAACATAGAAGCATACGTGGATGACGTAGTAGTAAAGACAAAGAACCCAGATACACTAATTGAAGACTTAAAGCAAACCTTCCAAAACCTAAAAAGATGGAGGTGGAAATTGAACCTAAACAAGTGTGTATTCGGAGTTCCCTCAGGACAACTACTCAGATTCTTAGTCAGTCATCACGGAATCGAAGCAAGCGCTAAGCAAATTCAAGCCATAACAGAGATGGGCCCTCCTCGAAGTGTCAAAGATGTGCAAAAACTAACAGGTTGCATGGCGGCCCTCAATCGTTTCATATCAAGACTGGGCAAAAAAGGGTTACCTTTCTTTAAATTGCTAAAGAAGACAGACAAGTTCGAGTGGACAGAAGAAGCCAACTGAAGCTTTCAAGAAGCTCAAGGCATACCTCACCTCCTTACCCGTTCTCACACCTCCGAAGAAATACGAAGACATGATGTTGTACATCACGGCAACTTCTACTATGATCAGCACAATAATTGTCGTAGAAAGAGAAGAAGAAGGGCAGTGTATATAAAGTATAACACCCCATATACTACATCAGCGAAGTACTGTCAGAATAAAAAATCCTGGTACCCGCATGTGCAAAAATTACTCTACGCCCTCCTGATCACTTCACGCAAGCTTCGCCACTATTTTGAAGGCCACAAGATTACCGTGGTGACAGATTTCCCACTCGGAGACATCCTGCACAACAGAGACGCAACAGGGCGCATATCTAAGTGGGCAGTTGAACTTGGTGCTCTCAATATCGATTTCACCCCACGGAAAGGCAATTAAGTCTCAGGCCCTGGCCGATTTTGTTGCCGAGTGGATAGAAATTCAACAACCTATGTCAAGTACCATCCTTGATTATTGGAAGATGTACTTTGATGGATCACTCAAGCTAGGCAAAGTCGGTGCAGGCGTCCTCCTCATTTCTCCAGATGGAAAACAACTCAAGCACATCCTTCAGATATTATGGCAAGCTACAAACAATGAAGCAGAATACGAAGCCCTCATCCACGGGCTACGAGTGGCAATTACCCTCGGAATCAAGCGTTTACTCGTATACGGCGATTCAGCAGTAGTCATCAATCAAGTCAACAAAGATTGAAACTGCACCAAAGAAAACATGGGCACCTACTGTGCTGAAATACGAAAGCTCGAAAAATATTTTCAAGGATTAGAAATTCTACACGTCCCACGTGATTCTAATATTACGGCAGACGTCCTCGCCAAGCTTGGATCAGAAAGGGCGAAGGTCCCACCCGGTGTATTCATAGAGGAGTTATCATCTCCCTCTAGCAAACAACCCGATGAGATAACCCCTAAAATCTCAGCTAATAGGCACCTAGATTTTGGTAATCACCACTTCATGGACCTAGGTTTTTATTGATTACATCAAAGAGAATAAGTTGCCAGCGAAAAAAAGGAAGCTACCCGAGTTGTTCGCAGAAGCAAGAATTACGTCCAAGTAGGAGACAAGCTCTATAGAAGAGCCGCATCATCAGGAGTACTCCTAAAATGCAGTCTCATTTGAAGAGGGCAAAGAGATCCTAGATGAAATACACTCAGGTTGCTAGTAGGAAATCACGCCTGCTTCAAGAACACTAGTCGGCAAAGCATTCTGCACTAGTTTCTACTGGCCAACCACTTTGAAAGACGTAGAAGAACTCATCAGAAGATGCAAAGGTTGTCAAAGGTTGCAAGACAAGCTCATATGCTAGCTCACAACCTCATCTGCATCCCACCCGCTTGGCCTTTCTCCTACTGGGGGCTGGATCAAGTAGGACCTCTCAAGAAAGCAAAAGGCGGTTTCGAGTACATCTTCGTAGCAATTGACAAGTTCACCAAGTGGATTGAATACAAACCACTCGCAAAATACAGCGTAGCCAAAGCAGTCGAGTTCATCCAAGACATTATGCACCGTTTCGGCATGCCCAATCGAATCATCACAGATTTAGGTTCTCCCTTCACAGCCGTAGAATTCCAAAGTTGGGCATAGGACTGCTGGCTTTAGAATAGATTACGCATCAGTCGCACATCCAGAGGCCAACGGACAGGTGGAAAGGGCTAATGGACTCATACTAGCCGGATTAAAACCAAGATTGTATGAAGAACTAGTGGACTATGGATCAAAATGGATTGAAGAATTACCCAAGGTCATATGGGGGCTATGGACTCAAATAAGCTAGAGCCATCGGATACTCACCTTTCTTCTTGGTTTACGGATCAGAAGCCGTACTACCTGCCGACTTGATCTGGACATCACCAAGGATAGAACAATATGACTAAGGAGAAGCAGAACACACCCGAAGATTAGAACTCGATAGTACAGAAGAAGTCAGAGTAAACGCTACTCCTTCAATCAGCAAGATACCTTCAAGGATTAAGACGCCACTACAACAAGAATACCCAGCATCGATCACTACAAGTTGCGAACCTAGTACTAAGAAGAATACAAAAAACTGACGGACGCCATAAACTACTCAGTCCATGGGAAGGTCCTTTTATCGTCACGAAAGTCATCGGACCAGGCACATACAAGTTGATAACCGAAGACGGAAAAGAAGTCAACAATACATGGCACATCAGCCAGCTAAGAAGATTCTACGCATGAAAACAACTCAAGGGAAAATATATATACAAGCCATAAGAGATCAATGTTCATGATCAATAAAGATGGTGCTCATCGACAACTATATGTACTATTATGACTTATCAATGTTCATGATCAATAAAGATGGTTCTTTATAGACAACATATGTCTTATTATGGCTTTCCCCAGAGTTGTTTCCTAATGAGCCTAACCAAAAAGTAAAATGGCTGAAAAGACGCCTGAGCATACTGGCCAGAGAGCAAAAGAGCTGAAAACATGCTTGAGTCCGCCGATGAGGGTAGCTAACAAGCTAACACCTCGAACCAAAAAGCAAAATGACTGAAAAGACTGCCTAGCATACCGGCCGAGAGCAAAAGAGCTGAAAACATGCTTAAGCCCACCGATGAGGGTAGCTAACAAGCTAACACCCGAACCAAAAAGCAAAATGGCTGAAAAGATGCCTGAGCATATCGGCCAAGAGCAAAAGAGCTGAAAAACATGCTTGAGCCCACCGATGAGGGTAGCTAACAAGCTAACACCCGAACCAAAAAGCAAAATGGCTGAAAAGATGCCTGAGCATATCCGGCCAAGAGAAAAAGAGCTGAAAATATGCTTGAGCCCGCCGATGAGGGTAGCTAATAAGCTAACACCCGAACCAAAAAAGCAAAATGGTTAAAAAGATGCCTGAGCATACCGACCGAGAGCAAAAGAGCTAAAAACATGCTTGAGCCCGCCTGATGAGGGTAGCTAACAAGCTAACACCTGAACCAAAAAGTAAAATAGGCTGAAAAATACGCCTGAGCATACCTGGCCGAGAGCAAAAGAGCCAAAAAGATGCTTGAGCCCGCCGATGAGGGTAGCTATAAGCTAACACCCGAACCAAAAAGCAAAATACTGAAACTAAGCCTAAGCATAAATCAGAGCAATTCCAAGACAAATAGCAAGAGGCTTCGGAGGCTACACTCAGAAGATCCCAAGAAGCGCTACACTGGTTTCGCTCAAGAAAGCACTTAGGACGATGCTTGTTCCTGCTCAACAAGACTTGAAGGAGCAAGACGAGGCTTCTAGAACTCAACCATGAAGTGCTCGGGGGCTTGTCGATCCTAGGATGTTATTGCAACCATAGATAGGACCAGATGCTGACCACACTCCGAGTTAAGCCGAAAAGAAGAAGCTGAAGATGTCCTAAGTCTATTTCAGTACTAATAAGAACAAAAAGTTTGTCGAGACAACGATCTATACCTGAGTTGTTTACAAGTCACAGACGAAAGCCAGATAAGCACTCGACAAATCAAGAAAGTCTGCCAAAACATCAATCTACATATACCGAGTTATTTATAAGGCACAAACTAACGCCAGAGAAGCACTCGACACATCAAGAAAGTTTGTCAAGACAATGATTTACCTAAGCTGGGTTGTTTACGAGACAAAGAAATATAGACAAAGAAGACGTCAACAAAAAATAGAGAATCTCCATTCAGTCTTCAAGTATAGTGTTTTATTATAGAAGCTAGAATACAAAGGTCGACTACATCAAGCATTATCATCAGGAGAAGAAACATCAATGTTAAGATTATCTACAATCTTCCTAGCTAAATCATTGACCTTCGGGCTCCAACTTCTCAGCAGCATCCTAGATACTCTTGGCTCTCGACTTCATCAGCAACCTTGGACAAAGGAAAGTCTGGAGAAAGAACCTGGACCTAGGGCAAGAACGTTCCTGGTACAAAGATGGGCACACCAGCTTCATGAACTCTTGGAAATGGGTCGACACTTGGGGAATGAACTGAGCCCAAGAATGACCATCATCTGCTCAGAGTCTGGAGAAGGTCAGGCTACTGACCGAAAAGACTTCCACAAAGCTTTCTAAGTTCTCAGTAGCCATTGCCAACTTGCCAGTCAAGTCCTCAATGGTTTTTTGGGCCTACACAAGATCTCTGTCAGCTCCATGCCTAATCAACTTAGCAAGCGTGAGTTCTTCTTCAGCTTGAGTAATTACCTCCTTAGCCTTATTGTGGCTTAGTACGAATGAGTGTCTTCATCTCCTCGATACCCTCTGAGAGCTTCTGCTTTTCAACTCGGAGAGCTAGACCAAGCAACAAAAGACAAGTCAGTAGAAAGGCAAATTTGAATACAAAGGGAAGCGAAAAAGAACTCGCGATACCATGGCACTCTTTCTTCATGGCCTCCACATCTTTCAAGGCCTCCTGGGCAGCTGCATCCCTCTGCTTTTCTACCTTAACTACCCGAGCATGGAGAGCCTTCTCCTCCTTCTGATGCGTCTGACGCTCAGTCTCCAACTTGGCTCGACAAAGGTCAAGCTCTGCCTTCAGGGTACTCACCTCAGAAGACAACTTTTTCTCGTTTTCAGACAAGAAAAAGAAGCCAGTATGATCATGAGAAAAAGACTGAGCAAAAAGAGAGAAAGAAAAATAAGACATAAGGACAGAAGAAAAACGAACATCCAAAGAAAGAACTACAGAAAAACTTACCTGGAGCTTTTCCCCAAAAGAAGTCGCAAGGGTCGACAAGCTTCCCCAGGCGGCGGTTAGCTCCGATAATCGATGAGTGGCATCAAACTGCTGCACAATGTCATCAGCCAAAAGCGGACCACCAGAAGCAAGAAGAGGAGAGGGAGAAGTCGGCCGAGCCAAAGAAGGCACGACCGGGGCAATCTCCTAGGAAGCCACGGCCAATCCCTTAGATGAACCCGCCGCCATGGCCACGGTCACCTCGGGAGCCAACAAATCAGCAGCTATGGACTCTGTCCCCCTCATAGCCACCTCGGTGACCGTGCGTTCCGAGTCCTAAGACTCAGTACGCAAGGGCGCACCAGAGGTTTGATAAGAAGTTGACTGGAGGCTCAGGGAAGACGAAGGCCTAAAAGTTGACAAGGAAACTCGCCAATAAGAATAAGAAAAAAGGAGAACAGAAGCAGAGAAATAAAATCAGAATTCACTCACTCAGCTATCTTCTTCTTCATAAAACCAAAAGAAGACCTCATAGGGAGAACCACGGCAGCAAAAACATCGCCACCACCCTACGATAGGAGCGGTGCGGCCGGTATTGGAGCCCCAGAAGAACTCGAACCCGATGATCGCTTGCTATAAGAGAACATGCCAAGAACCTGTATCCAAGTTCTTTTTGATAAAAGAACCCAGCAAAAGGCTCGGGTGCTACACTCAGTGAGTGTACTTTTTCATTCAAAAAGTGCACATCACTCAGAAGACTTCATCAAGATAGCAGTTTTTCAAACGACATAAGATTCAATACCCTCCAACTCTTTGTTCTAAATAGCAAGAGGCTCGGGGGCTACACTCAGTGAGTGCACTTTTTCATTAAAAAAAGCGCACATCACTCAGAAGACTTCTTCAAGACAGACGACTTCAAGGCCACACGACAAAAAGAACCTGGATATAGCTATATCCGAGCTCTTTTTCGACAAAGAACTCGGGTATATGCTTAGGAGCCCTTCGATGAAGAATCAGGGCGATTTAAGAAAAAGACCCTCCAGCTCCTTATGCCAAACAGCAAGAGGCTCGGGGGCTACACCCAAATGGGAGTACTTTTTTCTTTAAAAAGGCACACACCACGCGAAGATCTCACGAAGCGCTACACGGTTTCGCTCAAGAAAGCACTCGGATGACGCTTGTTTCTGCTCGACAAGACTTGAAGGAACAAGACAAGACTTTCAGAACTCAACCATGAAGTGCTCGGGGGCTTGTCGGTGCGGGACCCATGGATACCCCGCAAGGAAGGGAGAAGATCTAGTCTAACTAGGATTCTTTCCCTGTAATCTTAGTAGTAGTATTATTCTGTAATCCTACTAGAAACTCTCATTGTAAACCGACTAAGGATTCTGATCCTACTGACTATATAAAGGAGGGCAGGGTTCCTAGGGACGGCGACGCTGGACAACACAACACTTTACAATCAATCCAACGCAAGGGCTAACGTCGACTGGACGTAGGGCTATTACTCGATCAATGATCAAGGGTCCGAACCAAGAATAAATCGGCTGTCTCTTGCGTTAACCGTCGAGTTCCGCATACGCTGAAGCCCTGAACATACTGCCCCGGGGACCCCCGTGGCAGGCTATCGGTGGTCAAACATCGATAATGACCAAACGATTGCTTCTAAACCTAAACCGTCTTCACCATGCTCAAGATGGCACATAAGGCTACCAAATCGAGCTATAACACTACACCACTGCTTAACCAAATCTCTCACAATAAATTACTAAACATAGCAGTGTCTAACTGTTGGCAGACTTAAAAATTTCTAAGTTTTTGAGCTGAATTTAATTTCATTTGCGATTTCTAAGCTAGTAGGAAATATTAGCTAGTAATATTATTTTTTGACCGCAAGTATTTCATTATCATCTACAAAGTTTGTACTTCAAACTTTATTTAAGTACCACATGCATGTTCTATAGCATTTTTGCTTAATAAAAATTAGGTTTTAAACCCTAAGTGATATAACATGACTATTGAATCAACTTTCGTTTCATATTTTTGTTGATCGTTTTGAGTTACGAAAATTTATCTACACACTTTATTACATGCATTAACACATAAACATGATGCTCATGACATGTTTTAGTAAATGATTTACGGTGTAACACCGAGGGTATTACATTCTTGTACAAAGTGATCCGCTCTCTGGAGAAATTTAGCATGTAAAAAAATCAAAAAATAGGTGTTGGATTATTCCATTCTTAGAGAAAAACACACAACTTGCTTTAGTTCTAGTTTCTTCTTGCTAAAGTTATATGTGTAACAAGATATCTAGGAGTTTATTGTAGAAAAAAACATCTCTTCATGCTTGTAATTCACCGTTCAAAAATCTTGCTACTAGGTGCTGCCACTCTAACAGGTTATTACCTACTAATGCTATTTTAAAAGAAACATTAAGTAGTATAGTGCCGAAAGTTGTTGCAATAGTGGACTGTTTTGTTGAACTATACTATACAAGTTAACATATTGGGACTTAACCAGGACTCTTCCAAGCTACAAATCCTCCCAGAACCTGACTTTCGATTCCCTCTCCCAGCCTAAACTTGTCTAGTTTTAAAAATTGATCTTTCACCCTCATTAAACTCATCAAAAAATGAGAAACTTTGGATTTTTTTGACATGCCAAAGGGTTTTGTATTTGGCACACTTATTCATGAGTATTGTTGCCACAAACCATCTTCATTGCCTAATGAACAACCACTTATTTAACAATCATGTTTTTTGTATGTCAAAATTTTTATGGTAGATGGCATCTACAACTTCACAAAGTGCGGCAGGCAAGAGGCGACCAATCATGACTTATGGTTTTAATATATTTCCTTTGGTAGCATTTATATTTCAAATTATTTCATTAACCCGCTGATTCACTCCTTTGTTATTTCCTAGTCTTTGAATTGAATATATTTCTAAAACTACGGGAAAACTAGCTACATTCGCGTGCCCTTAAACTCGGCTTGATCCACTTCTTTTTTCATCCGGAACAGTGTTTTCTTCTCACAAATTCCTCCAAATTCATCCAGATTCCTCCAAAATTCCTTCAAGCGAACGGAGCCACAGTAATACACTGTTCGGTCTAGGGTATGTGATGAGGTACTTTCATGGACCTCTGAATTGTCTATATTCAATTCTTATATTAAGCAATTAGAGCAATATGCATCCCTTCTGTTACAAACTAGTCAAACATCCTCCACTGTTAGGCCTTGTTTGGCTACCCATGTGTTACATGTAGGAGAAACATAGATCACAAGTCTAATTGGTTAGCCCCCCCATCCAGCGGATCCATCGAAACTTAAACCACGTCAAAGCTACTCTTAGTATTGATGACTATATATGGATGTCTTAGCTACCCATTTGGAACAATCACTCATTCCATTGATAATCAAACTTTTGAAATAATAAAATCGAAGGCCATAGAATTCAATAAACCTTCTTAAAAGAATGAGAAAACAATAAATTGGGAAACAACTCAGAAAATGTAAAGAAAAATAGAAGAATTGGCATGCACTTTAATGACTGAACACATTATAATCATGAAACTTTTATAGTTGAACCAAAAACTTTGATCCATCTGTTCAACGATAGCAAATACCACACTTACGTTTTCTAGAGTCTACTATAGATGTGATGATTTGATGTAGTGTTTCAGCTCCAAATTATTACTAAGCATTTGGCATCATTTGGTAGCAATAGATAGTTCCCTCTTTCTGCAAATATACCTTTGAAGTATCTCGCTACATTAAGACTCGTCAATGCTGCTTGTTGAATAGAAATTACCAATAAAAAGTGCAAGTCTAGTATAAACAGATATTAATCTCTCAAGTCTTGTAAACAGAGTGCAAGTCTATTATCAAGTAACATGAATGATCTACAAAGAAGAGTTTCCTACACCTTGACATAAGATGCAAGTGAAATAACCTTGGTCTTTTATTTTATATGAAAATAAAAAATAGCACCACACCTTGTCTATCTCAACCGGCAAAAACAAGATAACCTTCGCGGGATAGGTTCCTTGTGGTTGAACCTATCCATCCGTGTTCAAGTCCTCGACTTGGCATGGGTACTCGCATTTTTCTGAATTTATTCCAGGATTTAACGGCGCTATGCTTTCAGTGGTAGGCGACGTTCTCGTCGACAACGAGGCGTCCGTGATGACTTTGTGAATCTCAAGATCTGCTGGCTCAGTCATTCGGAGGTGCTCATAGGGGTAAGGTTTACTGCACATGTGTTCATAGGGGATGAGTGTGCGTCTATGTTATGGGTGTCCGCGATGTACTGTGTAATTCTAAAAAAATATAATCTTCTAGCTCTTGACATCTTTTTCTTATAAAGACACTCAAAAGAGTGTTACATCTGATATATCTAAAACAGAGGTTGGTACAAAAACGATGGATGATAAGACACAAAACAATCTTTAAAAAAAAGAGTACATCAAAGATCAAATCGGCGGCGTCTTACGGAAAACAAGTAAATACAAACATTTCAAGAATGCAAACTTTCGACAGTGGTATTTTTCCCGATGTATTAAGGAGCTCACGCTCCCACTCTGTCTTCTCAACATGTCTATCACCCAAACTTCAATGGTGTGGTCTCCGATGACCACCGGAAGGTAAAATCTTTTGCCCTTTGTACTGAGCACTAAGCTTCGGTGCTACACATCTGGAAAGCACTGGTGATGCACTCCGGTGCTTTGTTTCTTCGTGTCTCTTTGCCTGATCTTGTTCCATTTGATGTCTTATTTTTTTAGCACAATTTGATGTCTTATATGCTTCTTGCTTTTTTTTAGGGAATTATATGCTTCTTGCTTGGTTATCATTACAAATGAAAAAAAACCCCGATCGTGGGCCCATTGTCTCCGAGCAACCAGCGGCCAAGTCCGAAGCGTCTTAAAAGCACGTGTTCAATCATTTAGTAACTGACATCCTGGACCCACGCAACCGTCCCTACGCGCAGCCCTACCCGTCATCCACTCACGAAACCAGGTATGCACGGTGCCCGCGGGTTCTCAGAAGGCCGAAAAGGAAAAAAGCCTGGAGCCGACCCGTAACAACGCGGAGCGGCCGCCCTAGCAGCAGTCGCTTCCGTCCACCCCCTTCCTCTCGTATTCGCTTCGCCGCCCAACCCAGCCTCCACCGCTGCCTTCCCGACCGTTCTCGCCGCCACCGTCCCGCGCCCGCCACCCCGCGCGGCCGGCGACCGGCGCCCGGCGCCCACGCTCGATCCAAGGCCAGATCCGAACCCACCCCGGTCCGCATCACGCCGATATTTTTCAGGTTTTTGGTACGGATCTAGGGTTTTCCTGCTGCGGATTCGTTCGATTCGCTCATGGCCGCTGGGCGCCATGGGGGTTACAGGGACTACGAGGCGAGGGAGCGGGAGCTCGACGCGGAGGCCTCCAGGAGGAGCAAGGAGCAGCACCACCATCTCGGCGGCCGCCACCGC
Organism: Miscanthus floridulus; assembly: GCF_019320115.1. NCBI lineage: Eukaryota > Viridiplantae > Streptophyta > Magnoliopsida > Poales > Poaceae > Miscanthus > Miscanthus floridulus. Next base: position 58,068,588 of record NC_089590.1, on the reverse strand, counting down.
GACGTGGACCGCCGCCGCGATGGCGGTGGCGGCAGGGGTGGTAGAGATTTCGCCAACGGCCACGGTCGCCGACGCTCGCCCCCGCCCAGGAGCCGCCTCGCGGGAAGGCTTGGTGACCGTGAGCCTGGCGAGGTGCTGAGCGGTAGCGCATCTGATGACTCCGGTGGGAGGCCGCATAGAGGGAGGGAGAATGGCGTGCTCGGTTCGATCAGGGAGGGCGATGTGGCAGTAGGCTTAGGGATCTCGTCGCCGAGCAAGAAGAGGAAATTCTCACCGATAATTTGGGACAGGGATAGCCCAAAGCCACCACATTCTGATTCAACCAGGGACAAGAAAGTGGTAGAACCTGTGCCTTCTGAGCTCCCTCCTGCCACCGCCACTGCCTCCGCAAGACCACAGCCCACTGAGGTTGGCTGTGGAGAAGTCACCTATGGATGCAGAGCCTACTGTTGGTACAGAGAGTGCTTTGCAGTTGCCGGAACATGAGGTGAATAAGGTGACAGAGCTGGAAGAGGAGTATCCAACAATGAGGAACATATCGACTTCAAGATGGGCGGGTGCTAATGATGATGAGGAAGATGGGGCAGCTCCAATGAAGAAGAAAAGTGTTTCTCCTGCAGACCCCTCTGTGGCAGGGCAGTGGAAAAGAGCAAGTCCAGAACCTGGTGAAGTCTCCGGAGGAAGGACAATGTCTAGGTCATCTGACTCAGGGAAAATGGGTAATGATGAGAAAGAAGATTTTGAGGTCGATAAAGATGACTATATGGATGTCGACAGGGAGCATGCTAGTGACAGTGATACAGAAAACCATATGTCAGATACTGACTCAGACAATGAAATACGCAGACCTGAAACCCCTGAGCCAGAGAAGCCACCGCACAGGTGTATCAATATGCTTCAAGGTTGCAGAAGTGTTGATGAGTTTGAGAGGCTCAACAAAATTAACGAGGGCACATATGGTGTTGTATACAGAGCAAGGGATAAGAAGACAAGTGAGATTGTTGCATTGAAGAAGGTAAAGATGGAGAAGGAGCGAGAAGGTTTCCCATTAACCTCTCTTAGGGAAATAAATATCCTCTTGTCTTTCCACCATCCTTCAATTGTGGATGTTAAGGAAGTAGTAGTTGGAAGTAGTCTAGATAGTATTTTTATGGTTATGGAGTACATGGAACATGATCTTAAAGGTGTCATGGAGACCATGAAACAACCATATACCCAAAGCGAGGTCAAATGTTTGATGCTTCAGCTGCTAGAGGGTGTAAAATATCTACATGACAATTGGGTACTTCATAGGTAATTATTATTGTTTACCTTAGTTTTTTCTGTTCACATATAGTCTTGAATCTGTTATTGTGTTGTTGATACATGGCCAGCTTTTTTACAGGGATCTGAAGACCTCAAATCTTTTGCTGAATAACCGTGGTGAGTTAAAAATATGTGATTTTGGACTGTCTCGTCAATATGGGAGCCCATTAAAACCTTATACTCAACTGGTTGTGACTTTGTGGTACAGGTAGGTCATCGGACAACATCAGATTCCTCAGCAGTGTTTTGGTTTTCTTCTAAAGTTATTCAGTTGAGAGTTCTGTTTGGTCAACCAAGGACTCACCTTTCTTGCTCCTTGTGGCTACAGGGCCCCAGAACTGTTGTTAGGAACAAAGGAGTATTCTACCGCTATTGATATGTGGTCGGTGGGCTGTATAATGGCTGAGCTTCTTGCCAAAGAACCATTATTCAATGGAAAAACAGAGTTTGAACAGCTGGATAAGGTATTTAATTTGCTCTGAACTCCTATTCAGGCAGCTTTTGATATAAACTTTTATCGATGATATCTCATGTTGAAGCTGCTTCTTTGGCAGATATTTAGAACACTTGGCACACCTAATGAGAAGATTTGGCCTGGCTATGCTAAATTGCCAGGTGTGAAAGTAAATTTTGTCAAACAACCGTAAGTGTCTCTATATTTATACTGTTGGTCTTTTACTGAGTGTCATTTTTGTATGACAGAACATCTTTTTTTTTGTTCTTATTGTCAGGTATAATAGGCTAAGGGATAAGTTCCCAGCTGCGTCTTTTTCTGGGCGACCAATCCTGTCTGAAGCTGGTTTTGATCTATTCAACAGACTGCTAACTTATGACCCTGATAAGGTGCAATTTTTTACTCTCAAGTTGGCATTTGATCTTGTGATTCTTATTATAATCATGCATACCAGTCTGATCACACTTCTTTCTCTCGTACAGCGTATATCAGCAGACTGACGCTCTGAAACACAAATGGTTCTCTGAAGTTCCTCTGCCTAAATCAAAGGACTTCATGCCAACATTCCCTGCTCTTAATGAACTTGACAGGTAAATTTTTAACCTTCTCTTCCACGTTGGCCCAATGTTACGTGGTTCTATTTCATCCAGCCAAAATTGATTTTCCGTATATAATTTGAAAATACACAGGCGTACCAAACGGTATCTGAAGAGTCCTGATCCTCTGGAAGAGCAACGTTTGAAAGAACTGCAAGGGAACATAGGCAATCGCGGGCTTTTTGGCTGATCTAGAAGCACTTGCTTGGGTTCCTGTCTGTACTAACTGTTATGCTTCACCCTGAATCCCCGAGGTCAGATATCTTCTGAGGTGAGGTGACATGGACATGAAGTATCACATCTTCTCGGTGTCTAGCAGCGACTGATAGTGTTCTTTAGCAGGCTTGGTGCCAGTTTAAGTGGATAAGGTTTCTCCTTGTGGTCCATCATAGAAATTTTGTTGCAGGATTAACACTTCGTCCAGATTGATCATAAAAGCAAATATAATCTGCCTGCATCGTAAGGTGTGACGTGTTGGCTTTTATTGGTTACACCAGTTTGACCTTTCGAACTTCTGTATGTAAAATATTCCAGATTGGTACGTTGTAAACAATGTCCAGTGCGTTGGATTTAAATTTAAAATGAAACATCATCATTATTAGTTTTCTTTATGCTCCTTGTGCCTTTTCTTTTGATCTTTGCATTTTGTTTGCAAGAGACGAAAGAAGCGCAGGAGAAGGATGCCTTTTGCTTTCACCAGGAAATCAATGGCATTAATACAACTTAGAAGGTAATATATCAAAAGCCAATTGCTGCAAGTGATATGTTGCTAACTAAAAACTAATGAGTGCGGGAGTTCTTTACTGAAAGATCAGCTGCACGAAATGCATGATATGTTATCGCTTTTTATGTGAACAGGCTTATTGTTAATGTGATATGTTGCATTTCGATGTGCCGGCTGTGTTGTGCTCGTGCACATAGCATTTACAGAGCAGTTGCTCCCATATTAGAAATTTGAAAACGAAAATGATTTAAAGGAATGACCTACATGAAATATTTATTGAATGGACCTTTTCTCGTTGCCATTTCAACTACAAGAAATCAGTGAGAGTTCATAGCTACTATTGGAGTGCTTTTCTGAACTTATTTTCACTACCAATATATTTAGGTGAACTATATGTCCACAAAGCAAATTTGGAACTTGAACTAATGCGTGCATATAACATCTGCTTGGTATTTACCTTATATCTTCATGTTCTTAGTTTTGTAATTGAGGAGAGAAACCACTTTGGATTTCTGGTTATTCATTATGCTGTGCATCTTGCTTCTTATATGCTCTCTGCTCCTCTCTTGGTTAAGTTAACACATTGCTTGAGTTAGAAGTAAAATAGTAGGTTCTTGTTCTTCACAGTCAAATCGGTTAGTACTTGTTTGGGAAACAGGTTTTAAGAAGTATGTGGAATAGCAGGAGGATAACATGTTATTGAGAGGAGTCTTTCAACACTGAAATCATATGTAATTGAGCAGTTGGTCATATAAGTGACCAAATGCTCAGGAACAATAGGTCACATACATGATGACCTGTTGTTTTGGCCTGTTGTTTGTTGTGCACCTGCACGCAAGTTTTCTAGTAGCCGTGACTGGGAGATTGCTTTTCTGCTACTTGTCTTGTTAGGGCACTCCCAATGTAAGAAACTATTAACAGTTTCTATATTATAGGACATCGTACCAAGAAACTATTGAGAAGTGCAAGATTTTCTACAATACATGACATAAGTAGTGATAGAAACCATGTTTGCTCTCCCAATGGGCTACGGATAGTTTCTTGTCCATCGATATCCGTGAAGACCCAGTTTCTTAGTTAGACTTGATTTCTTGAATTTTTCCTCTCACTCATTAAATCACTTGCCACATCAGCAAATTGCCAACGTGACAGTGCAATTAATATATATAGAAACTACCATAGTTTCTGCATTGTGAGTGCCCTTAGGAAGCTTATGATTATTCCATGATTATGTAGTCTTCACTTGGTTATAGTTAGTTACTTCTTTGTACCACTCAGGAGCTGAGAGTTTGTGAAACTCACTACCATTGTTGTATGACACGTCTGCAGCTAAGCTGTAGTCTGCTTCAAGATAGGAAGCTTGATGGCCGTCAGCTTGTTGTACCTAAGTGACTAAATTATGTGGAGGGCCTTCAAAAGTGTTACTAGTGAACCATGGTGGTCAGTGTACTATCCTTGTACATTAATGTAACCATTCTTCTAAATTATTTGGAGACTATTTGTCTGTATTTTTGTTTGTATAGGTTGTTGCTTATCTTCAGTTGACAGTTCTAACATTGCTTACAGAAAAACATGAAGCGAATTGGTTCCAGCGATATAGTAAATAACAATGAATCAAGTGAAAGTTAGCATGTAGAGTATTTGCGATGTGTACCGTGCCATTTGAAAGTTTTGGTGACTGTTTGTCAGACCTTCGTGCTTAGTATGTGTTGCTGTCACAGCATTGGATTACTGCACAAGCAGCATTCATGTAGATTGTAGACCCATTTTTCGTTTGTTTCCAACTTACCCCAGCAACGATCGTCACGGGGTTTTAGGCTCACTGGTCCAACGATACTAAGATTAGCTTCTATGATCGGGAAGGTTACCTGCGATGCGAGGATGTTGTTCTTTATGTTTTCATATAAGCCCTGTTCGTTTGGTTGATAAGCCATGGCTGAAAGTATTGTTGACTAATTTGTTTTGAGAGAGAAATATTGTTCGTTGGTTAAAAAATTATGGTTTATAAGCCAAGCGAACAGGGCGATATTTGCAGCCCAACTTCATAGGATAACATGCAACTTGACTCAATGCCAGCTCCTCGTATATTGGTGCTGTTTGGTTGGTAAGTGTAAATGTAAACGGTAATGGAATCCAATAAAACCGGAAACCTAAACAATGTATCAGATCACAATTAGCCTGTTCGGACAGGCCGTAATACGATCGTGGATTATAAGCTGAAATAATATTTTTCTTTCACACTAAATCGGTTAAACTAGTCAGCAGTAAATAATCTACGATCCAGCCTAGCCAAGCCTGTTCGGCTGAATATTTGTTTGGTTCTAGACGGTAATGGAAACGCTTCACTCACTCTCGCGTCCTCAGCACCCAGCACCGGCACCGAGGGCACCAGGCGGTTTGTGTCAGCGGCTCCTGCACCCACGCGAAGAAGAGACGAGCCTGTTCGTCGTAACGTGGATTATTTACTAGCTGGTTTGATGTGAGAAAAAAAATACTATTTCAGCTTATAATCTACAACCGTATACGAGCAAGCGAACAGGCTGAAGAATGAGCGGCATCCCATTCCACTTGATTTGGAGTGGTATCAGGCTACTCCCAATGCGAGAAACTATCATAGTTTCCATAGCTCCAAGACTCCACCACTAGAAACCATCTTTCCCAATGCAAGTTTATAAAAGTAGTTTCCATAAAGAAAGAAATTTAATGAACAGTTGTATAAGATAAACAAACAAAGATCAGCTGTGCCAAACATTATGTAGCCTTTCTTGATGCATTGTATTTGAATTCAAAATAAAATAGGTAGCAATGTTTCCAGTAAAATAGGTAGCAACGTTTGAGTTCAAAGTAAAGTAGGTAGCTGCGAAGATACATCATTTGAGTTCAAATAAAGTAGGTAGCGCCGTTGGTAATAAGTTTAAAAAATACAATCGACAAAACATAGCAATGCCGAAAAAAAAACATAGCAAGCCGTTCGTCCTCCTCCACATGAACTCCCATGTCCACAGCAACTCCAAATAGGACTGACACAAACTGAAATCTTTTCCACAGTTGAGCAGCCTGAAAAAGATAAAGATGAGGTAGTCAATAAACAAGAAATATATTATGGGCTGTTGAATGTTCAGATTTGCTCAGGTCAGACTTGCAAAGAGAAATATGGCAGCTATGCACAGTTCAGATTTGCAAAAGAGAAATATGTATATATGGCAGCTATGCACAGTTATATATAAATTCATATTTCTACCTAATTAGTTCGATTCCCAAACTTTTGCCCCCTCTTGTTGCTCTGAAAATAGCTTGTGCTTAGCTGACTGTGGTGCACGTATGGACATCAACAAGGGACTGCATTTCAGCTACTAGATGATCACCTAAATCACCTATAATTTCTTTCACGCTTGCATGCAAAAATAATGCACATCAGTTTCACACTTGCAAAAAATTAGTGGCTGTGCACTTGATCAGTTTTACAGAAATTAAATAGTTTCAGTTAGTGGAGACTGAAATTAGCACTCATCACAGAAATTAAAAAGAATCAGTTACTGAAGACTGGAAATAGCAGTCTGTACATATGAGTAGTTACCTTATAGAAATACGAGTAGTCTGCAGATTTAGTTACTTGCAGTCTGCAAATATGTAATTAGATATTCATCAGTTAACGATCCCCTGCTATGCACAGTTCATACCTCGGACGGACAGAGAACGAGTACCATGGGCACCACTGCCTCGATCGATTGCTTGATTTTGTTAATCGATTCATCCCCTGATTCAAAGATTGGTGTATGGATTTACAGCTCATTTCGGCTTATTCGCTCATATCTGACTTATAATCCACAGCTTAAATAATATTTTTCTATCACAGTGCTTTCAGCCATGGCAACCGAAACGAACAGGCTGTTAGGTTAAAGATTGTTGGGGAGGAGATCAATTGGAGAGGCTAGGTCATGGGACATATGGGTGCGTACCTTGAATGGAAGCCTGCTACCGGTATGAATTCGTGATTGACGCTTCAGGATGGAGCCAGCTAGCGGTATGAACCAGCGCCAACCAATTTTGAGGGCGCGCGCCGGAGGGGTTGGGGCCGCGCGGAAAGTTACGAGCGCGCGGGAAGAGCAGCACCGGAAGGGGCTCGCGAGATTGTCATGGCTGGCGGTGGCGATGGGGAGTGGAGCCGGGCGTACGGGATCTGAAGAAACGATGGAGAGCTCCCCAATGCCGGCTACGAGTTATCAGCACGTTCACTTGGCTGGTTCGTATCCTCGCTGATTTGCGAAGAAGTATTGTTGGCTGGTTTGTGTTAGAAGTATTGTTGGCTGGTTTGTGTTAGAGAAAAATACTGTTCTGACTGAAAATTTACGATCGTTTACGACAAGCCATAGCCAAACGAACAGGCTCTATGCATCCATTCACGAGTAGACACCAAGTCTTGTTTAGACTCGGTTTCGTTTAATCCCTCTCTCTTCGATAAATATGGTGCCACGTCAGTAAAATTAAATAAGTACAAAAATAATAAATAGATATAGAAACTATAACAGAATCTGTATTGGAAGTGTCCTCAACTGTCTGCTAGTTCGTATTAAATAACGCGGCACCTGATTACTGAGGGGGCTGAAACAAACACCCAACAAATGCAACTCGTTACCCACGTAATCGTATCCCGTTACATTTGTGCCAACCAAACACTATGTAGTTGGTGTTTGTAATCATGTGTAGCATCCACCCCCCTGTCCAGCTTGCAAATAGTATGTGAAGGTGTTAAACACCCCTCTCCTGCTTGCAAATAGTCAGTGAAGGTGTTAAACATTTCTTTTATGGAAATGCTAATTTCTAAACGCGTAGGGGATGAAGCTTCGACGCGCACACCTCGAGGGCTTAAACATTTCTTTTATGGAAATGCTAATTTCTAAACGCGTAGGCGATGAAGCTTCGACGCGCACACCTCGAGGGCTGTCCGATGCGCGCGGGGAAGAAGGAGGCCGCCTGATTCGCCACGCTCGCGCCTACCTGAAGCTCGTCGTCTGCGTCCGCGCCCGTGTCGTGGCCGCCCTCTCTCTTTCCCACCTCCGACGGCGCCTAGGGTTCCGGCGTCCGTGCCCCATCCTTCTTCCACAACTCCGATGCGGTATAGAAGGGCCGGCCGGGGGGAGGCAGGTAGGCCATGCGGTGGGGAAGGTCGACGGGCGGTTTAGGGCAGCTGGCGGCGGTCGTGGCGGCCGGACCAGGTCGGGGTGGGGACGCCATGGCCGGAGTTCGTCGGAGCTCGCCATGGCAGCATGCGGGAGGGGGTGGGAGGGAGGGGGAGGGGAAGGAGGAGGTCGCCGCCGGCGGTAGGGTCTCGTCGGAGCTCTAGCGAGGCCCTAGCACGCCGGAGCTCCGGCGAGACCCTACCGCCGACGGCGGGGCGGTGGGGGTTGCTGGAGGCGGGGGCACTCACTGGAGCCGAAGGCCAGAGCTGGAGCGGGGTAGGGTGAGGAGGTCGCGGCCACGCGGTGGAGGAGTAGGCGGTGGTGGGGAGGGCTGAAGGAGGAAGACGATGCGGGCGGAAGTGCGCTCGCCTGCACACCCATGCTCTAGTAAAAGTCCTTTTTTTTAATTACAGATGTCGAGGCGAAGTGTTACGGATGTCAAATCAAGCATGTCTCGTTAATTTGGTGTGGTAACCTGTAGCGAGCTTCTCCCATTGGTGGGACTAGAGGTGCAATGTGATGCCTGTTTTCCAATTTCCGCTATTGTTCGACAGCGCCAAGACGTCTGATTGTGTTGCGTTGGACGTGCGCATCTGATTCTGAGCTCCGTGACGTGTGTTCACTTTGTCATTGTTTGCGCGCTTCATGCTTCGGCCAGACATGGCAATTTATATGGTGTATGGTTCCAGTAGCTCGCTATCATAACCCAGCTAATACCGATTTGTTGTGAGAGAAAAACATGATACCATGGCTGATAAGTTCAAACAAACATGATCTCATTCAAATTAAATTCGGCAGGTTGACTGTAACACTCCTGGTGTTAAATACATGATTAGCAATAGGTTAAATATAATAAAACTTGATTAGTAAGTTTCATGTGCTCTGTAATGATCTTTTGTTTGTAATACTAACAATGTGGAGTAAAAATTCTTTTAAATTATAGCCAACTTAAAACATTTTACGGAAAAGACAAATCTTTTGTCAGTAATAAAAATGTGCATGAATAGTGTTGCTTAAGTGCTTTGCATGAACCTAAGTGTATTTTGATCGTACGTGTTGTTTGCATAATGTTTGAAATCAAAAGAGCACAAAATGACAAGGCTTTCTTTGTTTGAATCACCTTTTATTAATATAGGGTCAACATATGTGATGTCAACCAACTTTATTTTTGTGCTTAAACATCTCTAAATGAGTTTGTGAACAAAAGTTGTTTAGGGTTCATGTTGGATATGGAGAAAATGCTTAAAAATGTCAAAAACCCTAATTGGTGTTAATTGCTTGATAGCTTGTTGAAGGCTGAATAAATAAATAATTTATTAATAAACTTTGAAATATGGCCGTAAAACTTAGTACAAGTTATGAACTTTGTGGTGGAGTGCTTGTTGGTGCTCAGTTTGCATGTTTGATAGGTTAATCAATGCTTCAAAGTTTGAATAAAATATTGTTTCCTGGGAGACTTAGAAAGTTTCCTAGTGTTTTCAGTGACACTGCTAACTTTGGCCCTAATTGTCCGCTAATTTGTTGTGCTAATGACCTTAGTCCCTTAATCAAAGTTGGAGAGTGATCAGTAGAGAAGATATTTCCTTATAGGCATCGGCTAAGAATCTTTTTGGAATATGCTGATCTGGGGGTTCAAAGTCAAGCACATGGCACTGTCGTCGCCCATGCCCTGCTCTGCCTGCCCTGCACTCTGGCCGCGCACAGTGTGCTCCATGGCCGCCCACGCCGCGTTGCTCCCTCTCCCTCCCTTCTTGTGTAGGCCGAGGTCGCCTTGCTCGTCCTCGCGGTCCATCTCCCTCCCTCTGTCGGCTCTCTCTTTTGCTCCCTACCGCAGGAACGCGAGCTCGCCCACCATGGCCGGCTCCGAGGTCCCTCTGCCACCGTCGCTTCCACCGCTCAGTCCCTCTTCATGCTCGACTGCCAACACCACCGCCTCCTCCTCACTCCCCTCTGTGCCCCGGTCGCGCTCGCTGGAGCCCGTGTCGTCGGGAGCCACCGCGGCCCTTGCTCGGGCCACCGCGACGCACCATGTACACGACCAGGCCGCTGCGCCCTACCATGGCATGGGTAGTGCCAGCCGTGGGTGCGCCGTGTTTGCCCGATGCCACACTGCCCGTCCTCGTCGGCCGCCGCTCCTCACAGCACCACCGCGGTCGTCAGCCGCCCGCCGCGGCCGCCGTGCGTGTGGCCGGGCCGCCACCAGCTACGCCTGGCCGAGCTGTCGCCGCCCACGCATGCAGGCATGGCTGCTGCTGCCCCCGCGCACCTCCCTCGCCATCGCCGGTGGCCCGCGTGCGCGAACTCGGTCGCGCCCCGAGCACCTCCTCTGCTCGGTGAAGACGTGGAAGAAGAAGAGAAGGACCTCGTGCCTAAATAGAAGCTTTTTCAGGGTTTCCAATGTAAATCTCGTGACTCACATGAATAGTTCTTGTATAGTGGATTGATTTAGGAAAAGCTCAGGGGTCTCGGTGCAAAGTGTTTGTGTTTTATGGTTTTTCCTTTTCTTTTATGTTTAAATCGGCTAAAACTTTGAAAATTCATAGTAAATCGTAGAAAAATCATAAAAATGTCAAACCAGTTTTGTTACACTCCACACAACTAGATCTATGCAGTAGATATATAATATGATATGTTTTAGTACAAAAGTTCTGCTATAGATATTTGCCTATGCTTTTTAATGTTAAATTCATATCTACTGTTGTATGAATTCAATTGCTGTAAAATTTTTACGGTAGGTTAATTGTTGCATGCTTGTGCTGTGGTAAAAATTTCATGTTAAATGGATATTTATTTACTGAGTTATTGAATTATCATGTGTCATATGCTTTTATTGCCATTAAATCTTAATTAATTGTTAGTAAATAATATGCTTATCCAGAAATTATGAAATTCATGCAGTAGTTATGTTTAGTTAAGATGTATCACCCATAATTTTTCATGTCCAAAAGAGATGTTTAGTGTGCCACCTTTTTATTCCTTGGTTATAATTATTTAAGCTTTTATATATGTTCGGTGTTTAGATTAGGGTTAATATACGTTTGTCTATACTACTTGTTTTACATGATGCATAGGCAAAATGTGTTTAGTAAGCATAAGTGTGCTTGGCATGTTATGATAAGCTTTCACTTGTATGTTTAAAATGCAAATGGTTGTTTTGCTTGCTTGTGTGATAATAGTAACTCGCAAGTAAGTCGCTAGGAGAGGATGAGAGTCGAACATCCAACGTTTAGTTACCCTTCACCGTGATGACGTGTTGCTTGTCTTGTAGTGTTTGTAAATGTCTTTGTTATGCTTATTTGACTTAAGCATGCATTGCATTATTGCATATCATTTAGGAATGACGGCAAACCGATGAATCAACCGAAGGATGTGACGTCAAGCGGAAAGATGGTGTATTGGCAACCGAGTCCAGGAGATGGAGATGGTCGGATCATGTCCCAAAGATGGAGGAATACTAACGTAGTATAATACAAGTTATCCAGGCAAGCCTCGGTGCATAACCCCTATTTTTTGAGCACTTATTATTCTGTTGTTTGTGCATTAAGTTTGCAGGAGATGCTTGAAACCCACCTGCATAAATGTTCTATCCTATGAGTCCTACTAGTATGACAGAAATCGTGTAGTATGCCATGCCATAGCACCTACGGTAGAAGTCGGGTGATGGACTGTCACTCGCGAGAGATAGGTCATGGCTATTTTGCTACTACTATCACATGGACTTGAGGTGCTGGGTAATAATTGGAGACCGAGCGGGACTGTGGACTTTGGTTTGGATGTGGTTAGTTATAGCAATAGAGCGAGGCTCTAGTTGCATTAGTCCCGCTTATGTCGATTAAGGACCGTACCATTGGTAGCGTTGTGGCAAGTTTGAAGGTACCAAACACATAACAGGGGCCTATGTTACAGTTGAGCGTGAAGCTAAGTACTGTCTTACAACTAAGGTGCGCAAAACGTTCACCGAAGTGTTTCTATGGCCATTCTAGCGGCTGTTTTTGGGACGGGGAATGTCCATGGTAAAACTTATGAGGGTGAAACCCATCGCTGGTTCACGGGGCAAGCCTCATAGGGTGGGTTCCCTGGGGGTGGTCAGGTCATTTCGGGCCTTGGTTGTACGATGGGAACGACAGCCTTGTATTTGCTCCTTCGAGAAGTACATGCGTGTATTTGGGATTGCCGAGCTGGATGTACATCGATTGCAATCGTCGCCCTCCTCGGATATGGATACCACTTGTCATATCACTGCCATCGTAGTTAATGCAACTGGAACCTGGAGATGAAGAAGTTTTACTCTTCTATCTCTACTTCTGCTTCAATATTCAAAATTGTTAACTTCCGTCGCTTTTGTAAAATGATCTTTCTTTCACTGCTTTTATGAAATCTATTTTAACTCTGATTTTATGTAATGTTGTGATGTATAAAATGGTTAATAAATGACGTAAGCTTTATTCACTTGTTTATGGTCCTGATGAAAATGTGGATTTTTAAGTCCTCCCGTGGGGTGTACTCGACAGACTACCGGATTTAACTTGATCTCTGATATACTTAGTGTCAAATAGCTGACAAGTATACTTGAGATTAAGTTAAATTGGACGGTTCTGCCATGACTCCGATTCTCATCTCTATAAGACGCAATCGGCTAGGATTCTCGAGCGGTCGAGCCCCTAGTCGTCCACGTGGCCTCAAAACTCAACCGTTAGATCTCGAATATTACATCGGGCCATCGAACCAGCCCTCCTGTAGCCCCGTGCGCTTGATTCTCGTGAACCATCACCGCCCCTCCTGGCCGCTCACGTTAGGTAGCCACGCTGGTCGGCAGTTGCTACTACCGTTGCTGCCTCCTCGTCAAGCTCTTCTTCGCGGCCGCACGAGCCTGATAGGCGGTGGTGGCCCCTACATGTGCATCGTAGGCTACACGTCACCGCCCACCGCATGACCGAAGAGCCGGCCACGCCCACGCCGGTGGCCAAGGGTGCCTCGCCCTGCCATGCTCGCGCGTCTGCCGTGCACTCGGCGACGGTGGCAGCTCCAGCACGTGCCTGGCCGGTGGCGGCGCAGCCCGCGTGCACCAGGCCAGCAGCGGTGGAGCCCGTACACGCCAGGCCAGAGGCGGCGATGAGCGGCCACCAGTCTGCAGCGATCCCATCCCGGCGGTGGCGAACAGCGCCGGCTGCCTCCTCTTCCTGTGTGCCCGCCGTTGCCAGTGACTAATGAACTCAAAGCCGGCATCGCCGCTTCCATGGATAATGAAGCCAATGTGTTCAATGAAATGGGAACCAGGTATCTTTTTTCTGCATTTCTTCCTCTCAATTTTTCTTGATGATTTGTACATAACACATCTCTATCGTTAAGGAATTCATACTTAGAATTAATAGAAGACAAATATCTGCCCCATTTCTTCTATATCGTGGTAGATCAAAGGATTCCATGTTCCTGACGTGACAAAGAACCCTCCAAATTAAGTTAATTGCCATGTATGGACTGATTAGATATACGCCGTGTGCTTCCCCTAATTACATTTTTAGTTAATTTTAGTATAGCTACTGTCATTAGATCCAAAGTTTTCATCGAATTATTATCAGCTATGACTCTATTCTGATCTATACTTATCCAAAGGACTCCCTGATAATATTGGAGTTCCTATTTCAGCACATGAGCATATATATTTTATCATATAATTTTACTTCTATTGTGTATGTTTATCTCAATGTTCGATTTTTTTGAGCTAGATTTTGCTTCAGATCTACCCAATCATTGCTGATCTGGATGATCATATATTTGTTCTTTTATCCCCTGTACTTAGACATTTTCTGGGTGTGGGAAGGGATTAGGCTATGCCTTTTTGCACAAAAGCTCTTATCTTTTCTATGAATGCTATATAATTCAAATCCATCTTCTATATAGTACTCTCTCTAATATACTCATTTCTCATATGCTGATTATTGCAGAGATGGAAAAAATCATGGCGATCAGGAAAGAGCCAAGCGATGATCTCGAAGTCAGTGACATCCATCATCGATCTAATATCCCTTTATCAACAATGTCAGATATACTAGATGGACATGCTAACTGGTTCAACTAAACATCATTCTTTGTTTTTTCGAACCCACCATCATTCATTCAGTCTTCTGCAATTATCAGCCTCTAGGACATTGTTGCGACCTACTATATTCTATTAAGCGTTGATCCCAGCTGCTCACAGCCACTCCATATCCCACTTAAAGCATAGATGTTGGAGAACATGTCTTAAGATCTTCATTGCAATGCCCAAATTCAAATTCGATCAATATGAGAAATTTCCGTGCACGCTTTCCACCAAGCTATGACGGAAGCAAGTTATCCGATGAACCATCTGCCAAAAATTCCACAGAGACCATGACAATAACACTGGTCAGATCCAAATCAGCGCGGTTACGCCGCGCTTGTAGTTCTAGTTCTTGTATTAATTAGCTTAGGAATGAGGTGGAAAGGTGTCGATGAATCACCCCTTTTTGTTTTTTTGTTATACAAACCAAACGAAAAAAGCGAGAAGATAATACCGCCCCACTTTTTATTTTGTTATACAAACCAAACAAAAAAACAAGGTAATACTGCCCCATTCAGGCCCGGACTGATTACTTCTGACGTCTTGTGGGGTCCGACGCTCTAGGCAAAAGAAAATGGCGTGGCCAACGCTCACCCCGTCTACTGTGGCCATCCCGCCTGTCGCACATGCTGCTAAGTCTGCCCCGCTTGCCCCGCATGCACATCCGCCCCCGCACGCAACGGCTGCGCTTGCACATCCGCCTCCGCATGCAACTGCTGCACCTACACACCCACCCCCGCATGCTGGTGCGCCTACGCAAGCAGTTTGTGCGCCTCGTGCCTGCTGATGCGCATGTAGGTGGGGACCACCCATGCCTGCTTCGCTTATCGCGCACGTGGGGACTGCCTCCGCATGCGCCCACTTCATGCACCTATTGATGTTGCAACATGAAGCACTTCTGCAACATATGTCTGAAATAGATGAAACATTTGCAACATACGCTTGCAACATATATGCATAGCAATTGCAACATATGCAATATACAGATAAAACATTTACAGTATACGTCCGAGACAGATGAAACATTTTGAATAGATGCTTGCAACATATGTTTATAGCCACTAAAACATATGCAACATCCAAATATAACACTTGCAACATACGTCTAAAATAGATGGAACATTTGAAACATACACTTGCAACATACGTGTATAGCCATTGCAACATATGCAACATCCAGTGAAACACATACAAAACATCCGGATAAAACACATTCAACATCCATATGAAACATATGAAACATAAATCTAAACGCGTGAAACAAACGGAGCTCAATGCCATAGAGTATGTGGGCCCTGTGCTCCTTCTCTCTGGTCACAGCGCATGCAAAGGCCCCACGCGCCGCATGCACCCCACGCCGAGCGAGGCCATATGCACCCCCATGCACTGCCTCGTGTCCCACGTCGAACGAGTGTGAGAACGAGCTCCCATGCGCTGCCCTGCACCGCTTGCAGTGGTGGAGCAAGGAATTTGCGGCTGGGTATGCCAAATGTACAAATTTTCGAAGCAAATATGCAATATGATGGACGATAAGTTATAGGGACAATTGTCTGGCGGACATCCAAAGTGATGGTCCTTTGCTGATAGACACCCACTTTGGAGTATTTTGCCAGAAGACACTCTGGTTCGGTGAAATTAGGCCATAGGACACCGCGGACCGGTTGCAACCGGTTGAGGAGAGAGAACAGCGGTGAAATGACATTCTTGCCCCTATCGCTTTCTTCTTCCTCTCTCCCTTTCTCTTTTTTCTGTCCGTGGTGGAGTTGCACGTACCTGTCCGTGGTGGAGTTAAGGACGATGAGGCGGCGCACGGTGGCTAGCGCGAGCACGTCAGTGCCGTCGTGGCACTCAATGAAGCTGGCCTCCTGCGCCTCATCCTACGTGAAGGCATACAGGTGGTTGTGCACCACCACCACCGTCTGCACAGGCGCACTAGGCGCTGCGCGTCCACCAGGGTGCTCTCCCACATCCCATCCCAAAGGCTTTGTCACCATCGCAGGAGTCTTCCGCGGCCTGATTGGAGACGGACGGGGCCTGCCGTAGGTGGTTGGTCATCTCCTAGTGGATGTCGTGGAGGACGTCGGCGGTGCAACACTTGTGTAGGAGCATCGTCCATGTGCGGATCTCGAAGTGGTTATGGACCTCGAGGCTCTGGTACACCTTCCCCGTGAACGTCATCTTGCCAATGCTGCTCTCGCCGGTGATTGTAACAGAACCGCCCAATTTATACAAGATCAAGTACGGCTGTCCCCGCTAACATGTTGACACACCCATACTTTCACTCATATAAACCCGGTAGTCCGCCGAGTGTCCCAAAAGACCTCGGTAAATCAACATTACAACCAAGATCGCGTGATTAAGCAAATACACATCACATACGCAGGGTTGCAGCGGAAAATAATATTACAAATGAATTCAAAAATAATAGTACAAGTTTGGGTTTCAAAACCGATTAGTGAAAACAACATAGTTTTCAAAAGATTACATTAATATATGTTCCAAATACATTGCTAGCATAAGTGACATCATCTGACAAAAGCATATAGATGAGAAGTAACTATAGAATCACCGAGCCCATCGGCGGTTAGCCACCATCTTCACAGGCCGAGAACTTCACCTGCAACATGGTGGGATAAACCCTGAGTACTCAAATGTACTCAGCCAGACTTACCCGTCGGAAACCAAAACAAGAGACACCAAGGGTCATGCAAGGCTTATGAGGTGGGCTAGCTTGACACTTTTGCATAAAAGAGCTTATGAGCATAGTAACCAATTTAAACTTAGCATCAAGCTTATCATCATTTACCTATCCACTAGATTAGCACCTGTACTAGAGCACTCACTTATTAGGAGCAAACAATATTAACCATAGCAGGTATAATAAGGCTATCATCATCATATCATCATTTCCGAACCATTAGGTTATTTAGTGTATCTACATTGGAGATAAGCCCGTCAAGTTCTCACTAACCGGGAGAGACGGCGATTCGAATCGAATTACAACTCAGCTGAGGGGGTATTCCTAACTCTCACCCTGGCATACTTTGCAAGGGTAGCCGTGGGTCACCTTTGGAACATCTCAGGAACCAAATTCGCGGGTTCGATCAGCGCCAGCACTCTCAGGGATTACCCTTCTGCCAGGACGATCAGGACTTTTAAATCACCTGCCCTTGGACTCACGCCTACGGCTCCCTTCCGAGGCGCACTTTATACTTATCGACTCCCGGCTTGAGGTGAGCTACTCGGCTTCGTGGTCGGTCTCCAGACCCGGCCAACTAAGAGAGAGGCATGCGTTCAATATGAACAGGAAAGGCTCCAAGATTCAGTCCTTAATCGACACAGACGGAGTCACTGCAAACCGGCAAGCCTCCGTCCGGTCTTCATTTCAAATTAAGACTGGTTCTTTTCCACGATAGCAAATATAGCCAACCGTGCCATATGTATCTTCCTATCTCTCGCAGGTGACAGGAAATCACCCGACTTCTACCGTGTTTGAGCAGGGCTAAGCACTACACGAGCCTAAGCTACATAGGATTCAGGGTATCAATATCTGGACAAGGATTGGATAACCAATGCAGCAAGTGTTTGCATCCAACACCTAAACTTAATGCAACAATATATATATGTAACAATAATACTGTAACTGCATTTAGGAAATTAGGAGGCTTAATATGCTCTGGGGCTTGCCTGGGATCCGACACAAGTCAGTGTTAGGTAGACGACACTCGCTAAGTGAGCATCTCCCGTTCTAGCACTTGTCCAGTCCTTCCACCTTCGGGATAGGTCCACCATACACCATCGTCTGTCTCCACATCATGCGCTCCACGTCCACGTGTTGTACCTAGCGTACCTAGGATGAGATGCATAGATGCAGATGCATGACATAAAGAATACACGTGAAGGAATGCAACAAGCATACTAAACAAGCATATGTTACACTATACACACATAAGCATGTCATACAACCAGCTAGCTATACATGATCAAGTACTTCACAATTTAGCAAAACATTTTAGGCATGCTACCTTAACTCTAGGTGTCCAAGATAACCATTTGCAATCATACAAACAAGAGCAAGTAGAAGCAAACAATTCTAGATACAAGCAGATTTGGACAGCAGCAAACAGTCACTTGTTCCAAACATAACTTAAGCTACAAACATCCCACAAGGATGATCTAAGACTTTATGAAAATCCATAGAAATTGTATACAAGATTGATGTTTACATAAAAAGCTAATTACAAAGTTAAACAGGTCAAACATGTAGATGTTTCAGACCTGTCCAGACATGGACATAAAACTGATTGCAACTTCAGAGAAGCATAACTGTAGTTACACAAATCCAAATGACTTGCAAGAAGACATTTTGGAAAGCTTATGAAATTATCTACATTTCATCTGTAACCATCATAGCATGATTCACAAGTTAAGTAGGTCGAAATTATACCTTTACAGAAACTGGTTCATACAAAACAGAGAGCAACAAATCCTGTACTCTAACTTTAAACAGTTGTAACTCTTAAACTACTTGGCCAAATGACACCAAATTTTAACAGTAGCTAGATACATGAATTATCTACAACTTTTGTATAAACAAGTTTCACAACAAAGCACATTATCATGAAGAACTTTGCTAAGTTCTTAGATCTGTCCATAAACCACATCGACAAGAAAATAATTATTAACTTATGTTGCAAACACATAATTGGGCAAAACCAACTTTACCAACATGTCACATATGACTAAAGAACACCAGAAAACCTAGTGTCCATGACCAAATAAATTCTTTTAATGCATTTCTTAATTTAATTTATATAACAAGGTGACTTAATGAACATATACCAAAAGTATACAATAAATTCTACAAAAATTACAGTGGCTCACATATCCTCTCAATAGTCTACTGTACAAATTTCACTCCATTTGAATATGTATAGCAACCTCTATGAAAAAGACAAGTCGCTAAAGCAAGAAATCATGTGAGAGCAAGATAAACCAATAACTCACTCATACTTCATCCAATACTCATGAAATTTTTACCACACATCAACTATCACATGAGTAGCATGCCACAAAAATTTCACTTCATTTGGAGCCCTAGATCTACAGTTATGAAAAAGACAAATACCACTAGCATTACAAACTTAGCTGCATAAATATATTTTTACAGCTAAAATTTTAAAGTAAAACATGTAATATTATAGATCTATTACATAGAGAATTTCACAAGGATTCCAAAAAGTCCTCATTTGCTATTTTACGAATTTCCTATGAATTACTATGAATTTCCAAAGATTCAACAAATTTGCTGCAAATAGGTCCTTATCGGCACTATTCATCTGAGTCACTGACTTCGCAGTTAGAACCCTGACTTTCGTCGAATTCTAGTAAACAGTCCCTGATGGGATTAGGAAGCAGAGGAGGCAGGCACTGTGGCTCGTCGGTGATGGTCGTAGGGGGCTCTTCGGCGATGGTGGAGCGGCGGCGGAGCACCGGGAGGCCCGCGCGCACTCGCCGGTGGCCTCGGCTCGGCCCGAGGTGGAGCATGGAGCCCCAGCCACGTGCGCGGCGGCCCACACAGCGGCGGCTCCGATGGCTGGGCTGCTGCGGCGGTCTCCCGCTCGGCCGAGGATCACCGGTCGGAGAGGAGAAGGAGGCGGAGGCGGTGGTTCGCGTGGTTGGTCATGAGGGGGCTCGGAAGCTAGGGAACGGCGGCGACGGTGAGCTTGGCCCGCCGGCCATGGTGGACGCACGTCCTACCACAGAGCGGAGCGAGGAGAGCGCGAGAGGGAGCGAGCAGGGAGTGGAGAAGGGGATGGAGAGCTCGGCCGGGGCTCTGGTTATCCGCATCGGGCGCAGGGGCACGCGGCATGGAGGTGGGGGCGCTCGGCTCGCATGGCTGCCACGCCCTGGCCACGCGTCGGCATTTTGACGAGCAGGTGGCGAGCGCGATTCAGCGCGTCTTGGAAGCCGTTTTTGGGCTGGTTCGGTAGGGAATTTGATGGTGGGCCTTTAACGAAGTTTGATCTCCATCCGATGCTCTACAAATTTTGTTAAAGGTCCATAGCCATTAGAGCAAAGGATTAAGAGATAAATAGGCCCTAATTTGACACTGTCAATGAATTAATGTCGATCAAAGTAAAGCTCGGTTTTTGTTCATTTTGGGAAGTCAAACTTGGTCCAATTGATCCCATCTTTGGGTATCCTCTTCTCCAAATAATTATCTCCAACTTTTATTTTTGGACCAACTCAAGTTGCTTAGCAAAATTTGGAGAACGCGGAATGCCAATGGCGACGACGATGAATTCCAGACTTAGAAAAATTCTAAGTCTGAAAACAGCCGCTGATTCAATTTTCGAGCCTCTGTTTGACTTAGTTCCAAGTTGATCTGGCTCTTGCTCCAAAAACAAAGTTTGTTCTACTCTACTCAATCTTCAACTTTTATTTAAGGTGCAACTTCAAAACTGGTATAGAACCTACTGTTCTACTTTGACCAAAGTAGGATCACGATGAAGCTTAAATTATCCTTTTTGATCCATTGGAGCATTTTATGGCCACCTGCTCAACATGAACCCTTCATAACTTTTGTTCATGAGTGCAAGTAGAGTTGTTTGAGCAAGGTACCAAGGTTTGGTTGACTTCATAGGTTTCCATCCACTTGATAAAGCAATTCATGCAAAGATATGACTTATCATTTCATGTGACTTTTTGATTCCAAACTTCATAAAACTTTTCCACGGGTCTAGATGGGTGCATGTGGATGTAATGTACATGGAATAAGCATGTTTAACATTACTCTTGCATAATCTTAACAAGGGTCCATATGTAAGCAATTGTGCGTGGCCCAAGTTTAAGTTGGAGCTCCATCATGTAGATTTGATCTTGACACCTTCATTACCACTCGACATGTCATGTTTGAGCTCAACCCATTTCTTAACTAGTGACAAACACCTGGGGTGTTACAGCCCTCCACCCTTAAAGGAATCGCGTCCCGAGATTCAGTGCGAAAGACTTTTAAGGGAAGAGAAACTTGTCATCTAGTTTCCAACATCAGTGATAGCATTAGGCTACTTAACTTTGGAGTATCAGAGAGACTAATTTGGTCACGACACTTTCTGATACTTGCTCTTTGTCGTAAGTTGTTGTCTGAAGAATTTCTTTCGTTGGCGTCCATAAAGCATTGTTACATTGGAAGGAATCCAAGATAGCACTATCCTGCGTACTTCATCCACGATGTACGAAGAGTGATACAAGCGTAGACTAAATACTTGTAACATCTACTTCCCTAGTGGATACAACATAGACCTATGGACTTTGCACTAGCCCACAGTCTGTTGACAGATATTCCTTGCAACGATGCTATATTTGTTCCCAAGGTTTGAAAAGCAGTTCTCTACTAAAGTGGTTTGAGCACAACTTCTCATAAAGGATGTGATCATAGACGGGGTAAACATCCTTTGAGGGTATGAGAAGCTAGTTAACCAATATCCAAACTGGTTGTAGCGGTGCAATCACTTAGATGTCACTGATGGAAAGCTACATAATGTTCCTTATATATAGTGCTCTTTCTCTGATAACGACACTATATTATCTGAGTCTGTTGAGTGAGCGGTGAATGTGATAGCTGACTCTGTTGACTCAGCGTTCTCGACGACCATTATTTAAGGGAATTCTCATATCCAAACGGTAATAGTTATCTGAGTTGTATCTGAGGCAAACCCTTGGGTAAAACACATGGAAGACACCTTAGGCATGTCAGCATTGGAGAACCCTTGATGCAGAAGGATGTTAGCGAGGCTTGGAGGGCAACACAAGTTGCAAGTAATCACAAAACTAGGGACTAGATCACTACCAAGTAGGTTAAGTACAATTTGCTTTCGTGGTGCAGTTGCACAGCAAGTTGGGTTGACTTGCATCGTAGCAAAACCAGCTTTCTTAAACTATATTTGATGTCGAGGCTTCCATTCTTAGGTCCATCAATATCTAAAAAACCATAATCCAAAAATCTATGGTTTAACACCTTTCCAATTACTTTCGAATTGCAAGGGCACAATTTGACTTCTAGAACACCTGGACTGCTCGCGCATTGCTGATCTAAGAGGGCAAAAGCAAGGCACATAGGGGTGCAATTAGTCTTCTCAAGGGTATGGAGGGTTGTCTAACAGCAATACACCTAAAAGTTGTAATTTCTTGGCATGAATTACAAACACAACCGTCTAATGCAAAGGATGATTGCAGTCACAGCGAAATTGCAGATTCTGTACCCTTTTGTTTTCTATTCATATTTCACAAACTACTGCTCCAATATGCACAAATTTTGGTGGGCATGTAGATCCATGGGTCTTCTAACTACTCACCAAAATTCAACTCAACCGGACATCGTTTGACCATCTAAACAATTCATCTACCAAAACTGCTCTGTTCTGAAATGGCAGCAAACCGAGCCGACAAGATATCTCTCAAATCCGATGTTTTACTCAACCAATACTCAAACCAACTTAAGACATTGAAGGGTCCTAAGCAAGGAATGAGATCACCAAGTTTGGGGTCAATCCAACTTCGTTTGAGTCACTAATCGTTGGCTTGAAGATGTTCGGCTCTGTATCTTAAAAATGTAGACATATTTCTCGTTCTTCTCTTTCTTTGCTTCGTACGTTGTGGTGTGTGTTCTATACTCTCGATCTCTTTGTATAGCAGCAGCAGCAGCAGCTCTTTTCTCTGAGGATGTAGACTAAGGTTTTCCATATGTGGTTCTCAGAAAACAACTTAAATTGTTTGATTTAGACACCAACTTGATGATGCACAAGCATTGGAAGTGTGGGCTGTTCTCCCAGGGCACAAGGCATTATTTCACATGTAGGGCATTCCTACAGAGACAAGGAACCATTTCTAAATATTCTCTAGCACTTGGTCTAATAAAACCTTGAACAAATCCGTTTGTGGTACCTAGGGCACAATGATGTTGATCAAAACAAGGCACATGCTTTAGCTAGCTCCTTACGTAGCCGATACAACGTTTTGTACTATCTGTGTGATTGACGCATGACAGATGGTCGCCATCGTAGTCAGCAGACAAGGGGTCACACTAGAGATTGTTGATCTCGACTGTGCGATCAGCATACACATAATAATCAAGACTTGGATAGCCAGGTCATAATCATAATATGACGTTTGATTCTTATCTGACTAACAACTTATCCAATATTAATTGTTGTGTGTCTTTCTGATCCAACAGTGATGACATAAGTTGTTCACTAGGTGACGGACGTCAATACTGGGACAACCAAGTGGAGTCACTTGTCTACCACCTCTTGTAGTCTATTAATGTTTATGTCGGTGACCTGTTCTTCAAAGGTTATCCTTTTTGTGACTTCAAAAGGAAGCTCTACTACTTTTGGTCTGATATATGGATCTTCGATAAGATATGGATAGATAACCAAGGAAGAGCTCACGTGAAAATAACACATCGGTGCAGTTCTGCAATGGATCATGACTAGAAACCTCGATACCTGCGCGCACCCAATAGCACAACCATGTGCCGGCCGGCCACAAGGAGGCCCTAGGTTCCGTCGTGGCACTGTAGATCGCTAATCATGGCACCATTACTGGACATACACCCAAAGTGAAATTTCCAGTGGCACCAATTAGATTGTAAGAACAAGCATTGTGCAAAAGAGGGATAGCAATCAAGGATAGTCACAAGGTTAGGAATTAACAAGGAGGCGATCAGAAGATCAAAACACAGCGCAAAAGAACATAGCCTAATTGTCGAAGGCAACTAAGCAGGAGACTCTTGCTAATTTCCATATACGTCTTGTGTCCACCCAAGTGATTACCAGATAAAGATTAACATGAGATTTGGTCTTGTCGAGTAGCATCATAAGATCAAGACTGATAAACATCCAGAGACTTGAAAGGGTTGGAGGCAAAATACATGAGATTCGAGGGACAGAGCCATTGCAGTGACTAGAGATTCAGTTGATAAAGCAACGACATGATCTACGAGTAGAAGGTTCCAAAGCTAGGGCATATAGCGATTATCGTTGCACCAGATTATCAGTAGGAGAAGGAGCAATAAGATCTAACAAGGATTTTTGCAGTAGGGTCCTCCCACATAGGAGCGGGACAACCATGAAATATGCAAGCATTTAAGGGAACTAAGCTTGGGCCTAATGTCGAGCAAAAGCATGGATAAAGGTCTTCATAGCGCAACGTTCAAGGCTAGCAACCACATGTACAGGCTTAGGTTCCTAAGAGAGAACTTAATTGGAGACAACAACTGTGCGATTACGTAACTTGAGCGTTGTTTTAGGATAAAGCTATTTGACACTCGTATGCTTACCGAGGACAAAAGGGTGACAACTACGGCACTACCTAGATAACGAGCATCCACGCCTACATCATGGTCTTAAGCGAGCATTTCGAAACACTCAATCCAATTAGCTTAAATGGCTATTACGAAGCACAAAGCTCGTACATAACAAGCAGTCACCTACAACAACACCACTACACATATCAGGCAAAACATGGTGGTAAGGCACTGTTATCTTTTGTTTCCTTTTTACTGAGTAGGTGGATATCTCTACAAAACAAGTTTTACTTAAATTTAGCAATTTAGTTTTCAAAGGGGTGAACTTTTTGTTAACTATTAACTCGTCATCTATTTCCTTTGGAAGCCAACATACGAGGCAAAAGCTAATCACACACTAACTTCCAGCATAGCTATTTAAGCAGCATGGGACAAGGCATTTTGGCTAGCTTCACACAGGGAAAATAGTGACATCACATTGATCACAAGCTACTTAGCATTAGGACAAGGTGAGGGAAGCATATTTATGCACAAGCAATCATGATGCATGCTCGTCCTATTCGTCCTCACGAAATTGCCAGCCTAAGGTGGCAATCCCATTCTATGTCGGTGGCATAACACGTACTCTCTCGATATATAGCTAGTCGTTAGCTACATTCAATCTACGCATTCGTGGTTAGCGTACCTGCAGGCAAATTCATTGCAGCCCATCCCCACAAGAGATAAATAAGCATACAATGAAAGCAATAAACTAAGATACTCTCCATATATACATCCCCAGATGTATATACTTCGATATCCATAGCTACCCGATAAATATACCCGCAATTAAGTACCTTCATATATACATGTGTGTAACATGTAAATATTTCAGTAACCACAGCTAACTTTCCCCTAGACCGACAGTGGGACGGTCATGCTCTCACAACTCACACTTACCTGGGCGTAGAGACAATTGATCCATACATTACCATTCAAACGAATGGCATCCATACAATAGCACGTCGTATGGACGACGAAAGTAAAAACCCCCATGTTAGTACTTAGATAGCCACCTAATAGTCCTTAACTAGGCATAAAGGAGGATGTCGCTAGCATAGTTTTGCAAATTAGTTTTTGACAAATTTGCCTGTAGCTAAAGTTTTAGTTAAAACAGGCTTTTTAAAACCAAACTTTGTTTTTAAAACAATGTACATGACCGTATTATGCTTAATCTTGCTCTGATACCAGCTGTAACAGAACCGCCCAATTTATACAAGATCAAGTACGGCTATCCCCACTAACACATTGACACACCCATACTTTCACTCATATAAACCCGGCAGTCCGCCGAGTGTCCTAAAAGACCTCGGTAAATCAACATCACAACCAAGATCGCGTGATTAAGCAAATACACATCACATACGCAGGGTTGCAGCGGAAAATAATATTACAAATGAATTCAAAAATAATAGTACAAGTTTGGGTTTCAAAACCGATTAGTGAAAACAACATAGTTTTCAAAAGATTACATTAATATATGTTCCAAATACATTGCTAGCATAAGTGACATCATCCGACAAAAGCATATAGATGAGAAGTAACTATAGAATCACCGAGCCCATCGGCGGTTAGCCACCATCTTCACAGGCCGAGAACTTCACCTGCAACATGGTGGGATAAACCCTGAGTACTCGAATGTACTCAGCCAGACTTACCCGTCGGAAACCAAAACAAGAGACACCAAGGGTCATGCAAGGCTTATGAGGTGGGCTAGCTTGACACTTTTGCATAAAAGAGCTTATGAGCATAGTAACCAATTTAAACTTAGCATCAAGCTTATCATCATTTACCTATCCACTAGATTAGCACCTGTACTAGAGCACTCACTTATTAGGAGCAAACAATATTAACCATAGCAGGTATAATAAGGCTGTCATCATCATATCATCATTTCCGAACCATTAGGTTATTTAGTGTATCTACATTGGAGATAAGCCCATCAAGTTCTCACTAACCGGGAGAGACGGCGATTCGAATCGAATTACAACTCAGCTGAGGGGGTATTCCTAACTCTCACCCTGGCATACTTTGCAAGGGTAGCCGTGGGTCACCTTTGGAACATCTCAGGAACCAAATTCGCGGGTTCGATCAGCGCCAGCACTCTCAGGGATTACCCTTCTGCCAGGACGATCAGGACTTTTAAATCACCTGCCCTTGGACTCACGCCTACGGCTCCCTTCCGAGGCGCACTTTATACTTATCGACTCCCGGCTTGAGGTGAGCTACTCGGCTTCGTGGTCGATCTCCAGACCCGGCCAACTAAGAGAGAGGCATGCGTTCAACATGAACAGGAAAGGCTCCAAGATTCAGTCCTTAATTGACACAGACGGAGTCACTGCAAACCGGCAAGCCTCCGTCCGGTCTTCATTTCAAATTAAGACTGGTTCTTTTCCACGATAGCAAATATAGCCAACCGTGCCATATGTATCTTCCTATCTCTCGCAGGTGACAGGAAATCACCCGACTTCTACCGTGTTTGAGCAGGGCTAAGCACTACACGAGCCTGAGCTACATAGGATTCAGGGTATCAATATCTGGACAAGGATTGGATAACCAATGCAGCAAGTGTTTGCATCCAACACCTAAACTTAATGCAACAATATATATATGTAACAATAATACTGTAACTGCATTTCAGAAATTAGGAGGCTTAATATGCTCCGGGGCTTGCCTGGGATCCGACACAAGTCAGTGTTAGGTAGACAACACTCGCTAAGTGAGCATCTCCCGTTCTAGCACTTGTCCAGTCCTTCCACCTTCGGGATAGGTCCACCATACACCATCGTCTGTCTCCACATCATGCGATCCATGTCCACGTGCTGTACCTAGCGTACCTAGGATGAGATGCATAGATGCAGATGCATGACATAAAGAATACACATGAAGGAATGCAACAAGCATACTAAACAAGCATATGTTACACTATACACACATAAGCATGTCATACAACCAGCTAGCTATACATGATCAAGTACTTCACAATTTAGCAAAACATTTTAGGCATGCTACCTTAACTCTAGGTGTCCAAGATAACCATTTGCAATCATACAAACAAGAGCAAGTAGAAGCAAACAATTCTAGATACAAGCAGATTTGGACAGCAGCAAACAGTCACTTGTTCCAAACATAACTTAAGCTACAAACATCCCACAAGGATGATCTAAGACTTTATGAAAATCCATAGAAATTGTATACAAGATTGATGTTTACATAAAAAGCTAATTACAAAGTTAAACAGGTCAAACATGTAGATGTTTCAGACCTGTCCAGACATGGACATAAAACTGATTGCAACTTCAGAGAAGCATAACTGTAGTTACACAAATCCAAATGACTTGCAAGAAGACATTTTGGAAAGCTTATGAAATTATCTACATTTCATCTGTAACCATCATAGCATGATTCACAAGTTAAGTAGGTCGAAATTATACCTTTACAAAAACTGGTTCATACAAAACAGAGAGCAACAAATCCTGTACTCTAACTTTAAACAGTTGTAACTCTTAAACTACTTGGCCAAATGACACCAAATTTTAACAGTAGCTAGATACATGAATTATCTACAACTTTTGTATAAACAAGTTTCACAACAAAGCACATTATCATGAAGAACTTTGCTAAGTTCTCAGATCTGTCCATAAACCACATCGACAAGAAAATAATTATTAACTTATGTTGCAAACACATAATTGGGCAAAACCAACTTTACCAACATGTCACATATGACTAAAGAACACCAGAAAACCTAGTGTACATGACCAAATAAATTCTTTTAATGCATTTCTTAATTTAATTTATATAACAAGGTGACTTAATGAACATATACCAAAAGTATACAATAAATTCTACAAAAATTACAGTGGCTCACATATCCTCTCAATAGTCTACTGTACAAATTTCACTCCATTTGAATATGTATAGCAACCTCTATGAAAAAGACAAGTCGCTAAAGCAAGAAATCATGTGAGAGCAAGATAAACCAATAACTCACTCATACTTCATCCAATACTCATGAAATTTTTACCACACATCAACTATCACATGAGTAGCATGCCACAAAAATTTCACTTCATTTGGAGCCCTAGATCTACAGTTATGAAAAAGACAAATACCACTAGCATTACAAACTTAGCTGCATAAATATATTTTTACAGCTAAAACTTTAAAGTAAAACATGTAATATTATAGATCTATTACATAGAGAATTTCACAAGGATTCCAAAAAGTCCTCATTTGCTATTTTACGAATTTCCTATGAATTACTATGAATTTCCAAAGATTCAGCAAATTTACTGCAAATAGGTCCTTATCGGCACTATTCATCTGAGTCACTGACTTCGCAGTTAGAACCCTGACTTTCGTCGAATTCTAGTAAACAGTCCCTGACGGGATTAGGAAGCAGAGGAGGCAGGCACTGTGGCTCGTCGGTGACGGTCGTAGGGGGCTCTTCGGCGATGGTGGAGCGGCGGCGGAGCACCGGGAGGCCCGCGCGCACTCGCCGGTGGCCTCGGCTCGGCCCGAGGTGGAGCGTGGAGCCCCAGCCACGTGCGCGGCGGCCCACACAGCGGCGGCTCTGATGGCTGGGCTGCTGCGGTGGTCTCCCGCTCGGCCGAGGATCACCGGTCGGAGAGGAGAAGGAGGCGGAGGCGGTGGTTCGCGTGGTTGGTCATGAGGGGGCTCGGAAGCTAGGGAACGGCGGCGACGGTGAGCTCGGCCCGCCGGCCATGGCGGACGCACGTCCTACCACAGAGCGGAGCGAGGAGAGCGCGAGAGGGAGCGAGCAGGGAGTGGAGAAGGGGATGGAGAGCTCGGCCGGGGCTCTGGTTATCCGCATCGGGCGCAGGGGCACGCGGCATGGAGGTGGGGGCGCTCGGCTCGCATGGCTGCCACGCCCTAGCCACGCGTCGGCATTTTGACGAGCAGGTGGCGAGCGCGATTCAGCGCGTCTTGGAAGCTATTTTTGGGCTGGTTCAGTAGGGAATTTGATGGTGGGCCTTTAACGAAGTTTGATCTCCATCCGATGCTCTACAAATTTTGTTAAAGGTCCATAGCCATTAGAGCAAAGGATTAAGAGATAAATAGGCCCTAATTTGACACTGTCAATGAATTAATGTCGATCAAAGTAAAGCTCGGTTTTTGTTCATTTTGGGAAGTCAAACTTGGTCCAATTGATCCCATCTTTGGGTATCCTCTTCTCCAAATAATTATCTCCAACTTTTATTTTTGGACCAACTCAAGTTGCTTAGCAAAATTTGGAGAACGCGGAATGCCAATGGCGACGACGATGAATTCCAGACTTAGAAAAATTCTAAGTCTGAAAACAGCCGCTGATTCAATTTTCGAGCCTCTGTTTGACTTAGTTCCAAGTTGATCTGGCTCTTGCTCCAAAAACAAAGTTTGTTCTACTCTACTCAATCTTCAACTTTTATTTAAGGTGCAACTTCAAAACTGGTATAGAACCTACTGTTCTACTTTGACCAAAGTAGGATCACGATGAAGCTTAAATTATCCTTTTTGATCCATTGGAGCATTTTATGGCCACCTGCTCAACATGAACCCTTCATAACTTTTGTTCATGAGTGCAAGTAGAGTTGTTTGAGCAAGGTACCAAGGTTTGGTTGACTTCATAGGTTTCCATCCACTTGATAAAGCAATTCATGCAAAGATATGACTTATCATTTCATGTGACTTTTTGATTCCAAACTTCATAAAACTTTTCCACGGGTCTAGATGGGTGCATGTGGATGTAATGTACATGGAATAAGCATGTTTAACATTACTCTTGCATAATCTTAACAAGGGTCCATATGTAAGCAATTGTGCGTGGCCCAAGTTTAAGTTGGAGCTCCATCATGTAGATTTGATCTTGACACCTTCATTACCACTCGACATGTCATGTTTGAGCTCAACCCATTTCTTAACTAGTGACAAACACCTGGGGTGTTACAGTGATGGCCATGTGCGTGCCTTGACTATGACAACCCCTGCCTCCTCGCCTCCCGCGAGCCCACCCTAGGCTGCACGCACCTCCCCCAACAGATGTGTGGGTGCCCACGCTGGCGGCGGCGGTGTCTCCCCCCTCTCTCGCCGCTATGGTAGGGAAGGACCCCCGTAGTGGCAGCATTGGCCCCATCGATGCATGCCCGCTCTATGGCGGCGTTGGGCCCCCATCGCGTGTTGCCCTCTCCAAGCATGCCCTGCCCGCCGATGCCACGCTGGCGGTATCCTTCGCCGCCTCAGTAGCAACCACGCTCGGTGGCGGCATCGATGAGACGTCCGCGCTCCACGAGCAGCCAGTGTGGGGTCATGGATCTATAGGTAGAGCTAGAGGCCAAGTGTGGCGTCGCGGCTGGCGCCGCACTCGGCCATGTCCATGATCTTGCGCCTATAGCAGGAGAAGTTGGAGGCCATGATGGAGGCCCAACAGTACCGGCGAGTAGGGGGAGAATCCCGGGCAATATTTGCAAGCGCCGCAGCAGCTCAGTCGCTGGCGTGGCGAGCGGCACGGCAGACGCCGAACACACGTGGCTTAGGCGCTGGCTGACGGGCATGCCTGCCTAGGTAGCCTAGCGGCGGGTCACAACCTAGGAGAGGAGAGGAGGGGTTCCCGCCTTCCCGGATCCGCACAAACTAACACGGGACCATGGTGGGTTGGCGACTTGGCGTGCTACTGCTGCTGTGTATAGGCGCCAACGCTGGCCAGACCGCTCACTGGTTGGCGATAAGCAGTGATGTCATGGAGATGGGGAAGGAGAGTGAGACAGTTAACGACTAGGTAACGGACGGGACGGACCCAACTATGGCTCAGGGGCACTGGATGTCCAAAGTAAAATTTTCTCTCTCCTCAACCGACTGCAACCGGTCTGCGGTGTCCTGTGGCCTAATTTTATCGAACCAGAGTGTCTTCTAGCAAACTGCTCAAAATAAGGTGTCCGCCAGCAAATGACCATCACTTTGGATATCTAACAGACAATTATCCCTAAGTTATAATAGCCATGACATTTTAACAAATCCATAGTAATAACCAAAGTACAAGTTCAAAACATAAATAATTAAGAAATATTACAATAGTAATGGCTACTACAATATAATTCTACGATCCCCTTGTTGGAAGAGATTGATGATATCCTCATCTTTCACTTGACCGAAGAATTCCCATCAACAAATGTAACCAAGCAATTGTTCAAATATTTGTCACCCATTTTGTTCCTTTGCTTGTTATTCACATAGTTCATCATGGAAAACACTCTTTCAAAACTAGCAGTGGCTACGGAAAGAACTATGATAGAATCACCCGAAATAACACACCTTCGAAGGCACTCGTCTTTCACTGAACACTAAGCACCCCAAAGGTAAGCTACATCAGACGGTTCCATCGAGCACACTCCAGGAGAGAACTCGAATAATCCATGTTTTTCCTCCAAGATCTAGTAATGAGAATGAGTTTACAATAGTTAGTCCATTTCATACAACAAGAGCTCTTAGAAATACATTATTACAATACCAAGTTTAGAGTGCGGAATTTAAACAGCGGAATTAGAATAAACGTCTAACGATAAGATACAAGAATCTGTATGTGCCCACTAGAAGAATCCTCCATGCAACAGCTACTCGTCAAGCTATACCTGCAACAGAGGTAAACAAACCCTGAGTACAAAATGTACTCGCAAGACTTACCCAACTAGTGGGAATAATTTCCTGACTTCAAAGGATATGATAGGCTTTAAGGTTGCTGGGTTTCCTTTTTGCAAAAAGCATTACTAGTAGTGAATCCTTATGTATGTTTCTTATTAGCAGTCCTGATTAGTTCATTAGCTAACCATTCTATGTAAGCACCTGTTCTACTTTCACGCAAGAGTTGAGCAATCATATCCATTTCACCATCTTTCATCTTCCAGTTCTTACTACGGTGCTAGATCATAGACAAGTCATACCGTATTACATGGCGATTCACGAACCAATGTAGCCCAGCTGGGTACCCCGAAACACATGCCCCGCTTATACCCCAGGCACAAGTAGGACCAACCCACCACTCTCCTATCAAGGGGTCAAGGTCCCCGTCCAAACTTGGACTCCAAGCCCCCACACCTGAGTCCCAGACTCAGTGTGGTGCTTAGACCTCCACCATCCCTGCCTCTAATCAGTCGGTCTAGAAAGAGCCAGAACCCATGACAAGAGAGCAACGAGCCTTCCCTGCTCGCATAAACAAGTATGTGCTCAGGATAATAAGTCTTTGACCTGACTAGAATCCAATGCAATGGCCGGTTCTTAACTAACACAAACAGGGAAAACAGTGTAACCAAGCTATGCCTCGATGGCCATGGGACACAACCCCTTACACCCACCAATACCCATACCATATCCCTACTCGATCTCCATTTCCTTTTCACCATTTATCATGAGAGTAATAATAATAATCACCCATTACAAGTAACGGCAGGTTACTCATGCTACCGATAGCCTAAGCATAGCAGCTACTCGACCTATGCTAGTAGGACTCATAGGTAGGTTATCTATGCATGTAGTTTCATTATAAATCCTATAATGTAAATGCACATCTCATATATATATATATATATCTAGTGATCATTCAAAATAAGGGTTATGCACCGGGGCTTGCCTTGGCCAGGCGCGGTGTTAGCTCAGTCAGTCAGTGGCGGCTCCGGGACCTCCTTGTTGGGGACCAATACTAGGGTACCCAAAGAGGAGGAGCTAATGACCATCAATATTGACTCATCCAAGCAGTTAAGAGCGTGACTACAGCTCCAACCGACCCCTCGGCACGCAAGCTCCGCTTCTTTTGGCCTTTGGGAGAGGGCACCGCCTCGCCCGACCTTTGGGTCTACATTTTGCCTAGCCTGACCCTTGGGTCTATGCTCCACCTCACCCAGCCTTTAGGGGAGGACTCTACCTCGCCCAACCTCGAGGTGGTGGGCTCCGCCTCGCCCGACCCCGAGGCCGCGGGCTCCGTCTCGCATGACCCTCGGGTTTGTGCTCTGCCTCACCCGGCCTCTGGGGAGGACTCCACCTCACCAGACCCTTGGGTCTGCGCTCTGCCTCGCTCGACCCGTGGGTCTGCGCTTCACCTCGCTCGACCTCTGGGG
The DNA here is from genome assembly GCF_019320115.1 of Miscanthus floridulus. Taxonomy (NCBI): domain Eukaryota; kingdom Viridiplantae; phylum Streptophyta; class Magnoliopsida; order Poales; family Poaceae; genus Miscanthus; species Miscanthus floridulus. The sequence continues at coordinate 58,034,792 of NC_089590.1, read as the reverse complement.
GAGGACTTCGCCTCGCCTAACCTCGAGGCCACCGGCTCTGCCTCGCCCGACACTTGGGTCTATGCTCTGCCTTGCCTGACCCTTGGGTCTACGCTCCACCTTGCTCGACCCTTGGGTCTGTGCTCTGCCTTGCCTAACCCTTGGGTTTGTGCTCCACCTTGCCCGATAGAGACCCATACCGCTGCCAACCACTCTAGGTCCAAGTGTATGGGTCTGAGTCAAAGCTCTGACACTAGGGAAGAGACTGACACACCCTGATGTAACCCATGGTCTTGACAGACCATATACTAGAGGATTCACATCAAGAACAGTGTCGGGCATACTGGTGCTATTCTGCCTAACCCTCGTACGAACACTAACGGGCGCATCGGTTCACCACGACATTTGCTAAGACATAGTGGAGTGCCATGACCGGTATATGATGCCTGCGCATGGCGCTAGTGATGGACAGGACCACGACACGAAGCCATCCCTATTGACATCTAAAGGGACGGTGGGACCTGCATGAAGGAGAAGAAGGAATCGACAATCCTGAAGGCCTCCGACTCTCTCTCTCTCGTTCTTCTTTTTCCTCCGCTGTAACCCATGCTTTCCCTTGGCCTATAAAAGAGAAAGCATGGCGTCCCATAAGGGGCATCGCAACACATCACATCGATTTAGGCTAGATCTGATCAAACCATCATGAACCCATCGAACCTCGAACACATGACTGAGTAGCAATCGAGCTCTCTTAGCACCCGTTCACTCCTTTCACCAGAGACTTAGGACCTGTCTCTCTCTCACCCATTTGTAACCCCTACTATGAACTTTTAATGCTAGTAACATGAGCAGCAGCAATGAACTAGACGTAGGGACATTCTGCCCAAACCAGTATAAACCTCGTGTCCTCTAAGCACACCATCCAAGTCAGACGTGCAATATTAGAAATCTACTTGTCGGTGGCAACTCGAAACACCGATAGTTGGTGCACTAGGTAGAGGCCTTTTATGCATCTCGACATCCACACTAGGCCTTGGATGGATAGTCGCAACGTCAGTTGGGTCCCATGCACGCACGTGCGCTTTGAGGACTTGGACTTCATCGTCACGACAAAAGGAGAGTTGGCATGGGCTCTCGCCACCATCCAACCTCTCCACTCCGCCAGCCTCAGCACGATCACCAAGGCGCTAGAGGAGCTGCAGCTGCACGCACTAGAGGCCCATGCCTCTAGGAGCGACCAGCTCCTTGGCTTCGATTACGGAAGGTTAGAGCGCTAGCTCAGCGCCTTCCTAGGACCCTGACTATCCCGAGAGGACCTGCACCACCTCACCTTATCGTTCACCAATGTCATCGCACAGCTTGCTAGGGGAGAGCCCCTCTCCCTAGAATACCTTCCCTAGAGTGCCAGGACAGTGCTCCTGTTCAGTCCCTGCAATGCTGCAGAGACTGTTGACCACCCTATGGTGCAACGCATGCCTCCATCCCCCACGAACGATGAGTTCACGGGGATGACCGAATATGTCATGGAGTCTTTCCATGACCTCCTTGCGGGAGAATTGGAGTCACCCTCTAGCTCTAACTCCAGTAGGGGGAGCCATCACCCCTCTCATGAGTGTTTCATGGTGGGTACCCTTGAGGGACACGTTGAAAGCATCCACAAGGAAGAGGCTACCCTAATGAATGACCTCAATGATGAGGTCGGGGGGGATGTAGGGGCCCCGCCTCGCCTGTGGGTGGAGCAGCTAAAGGTCCAACACCAAGAGCTTGAGGAAGCGTGACTCCAGCTCGAGCAGGAACACATGGAGCTCGATCGAGAGATCGAGCGCCACGGAGATGGTGGGCGTGCGCGCGCCATGGCCAGCAACATGAACCGGAGGATCATCGATGATGATGAAGCACTCCCACACTTCGCTTGGGTGAGCCAAAACATCACCGCTATGGTGGCCTTGCTTCGAGGGTTTTTGGGGCCCGTAACGCTCGAAGACCATCAGGCCCATCGTGAGATTCACATGCTACTCGAGCGTGCGGTGGCACAATAGGCCGAGAGCTCACTGTCTTGGCGACATGAGCTCGATGCCAGCCAGCACACGCCCTTGGAGCGACCTAACAAGGACATGTTAGTGCACCAGGTGCCACAAGGTAGTAGGCTATGCACCGCGGTCCCAGTACATCAACGTCTTGGCCGCAACTGTGACGCGCATGACACCCTCAATGCCTGTAGGCATGTCCATGGTGATCCAAGGGAGGGATCTAGCCACGGCTACCACCCTCGTCATGGCAGATGCTATGACAGTGGTGAGGACCAAAGCTCAAGCCTTAGCCGGCCGAGACCTTAGGCCTTCGACCGATATGTCCTCAACGCCACCTTCCCACCAGGGTACCAACCACCAATCAACATCCCAAACTATTCTGAGGAAATAAACCCCAAACTGTGGCTCGAGGATTATCGACTTGCTTGCCAAGCCGGTGGAGCGAATAATGATGATTTCATTATCCATAACCTTCCATTGTTCCTGGCTGATTCGGCGCGAACATGGTTGGAACACCTTCCGTCCAACAGAATCCAAAGTTGGGCGGACCTAAAAGAGATCTTTGTGGGAAACTTCCAGGGCATGTACAAGCATCCTAGAAACACATGGGATCTCAAAAACTACCGACAGAAGGCCGAAGAAACCCTTTGTGGATACCTCCAGTGCTTCTCCCGGTAGTGCAACGAGCTGCCCAACGTCGTCGATGCCGACATCATAGGAGCCTTCCTATCTGGGACCACTAGCGAGTCCTTGGTTCACAAGCTAGGATGTAAGGGTCCGTGAACCACCAAGGAGCTCCTCGACATTTCCACTAGCCATGCCTTGGGCGAGGAGGCGGTCGGAGCGATCTTTGACCACCTCAAAGGCAAGGCGAAGCGGGACAAAGACATCGGTGAAGGCGCCTCCAACCATCCTAGCAAGAAGAAGAATAGGCAGTGGCATGAGGGCTCGCTCGTGGCCACCGCTGACTACAAAGGGGGTCGAAAGCTCATCGAGGGTACCTCAAACCACTTCGAGAAGCTTCTCAAAGGCCATGATCGAACCATTCTTTCCCCGTCGAGCACCTATACAAGGACTGCGACCTCCTGAAGCGGTTCTTGTCTGGAGGCTCCAATAAGGGGGACCATAGGAAGGATCCCAGCTAGATGAAGTGCGCAACATCGCTCTCCTCTACACGGCCAAGTACAAGCAAGCGTTGCCCTGGTACCACAGCCATCGAGTGTGGGGTCGGACCTTCAACATCGGGGACCTAGTGCTCTGGTTCATCCAGAGCAACAAGAACCGCCACAAGCTCTCTCTACCATGGGAGGGACCATACGTCTTCATGGAGGTGCTCTGACCAGGCGCCTACAAGCTCAAGGCCATCGACAGCAAAGTTTTCATCAATGCCTGGAACATCAAGCAGCTACATCGCTTTTACCCTTAATATACGCACACTTTCTCTTATGAGTTTTGCTATCAACTCCTCGATCTTTAGGTGATGCATGACCCTAGCAACGGCAAAGGGTCAGGCCTCACTCGGGGGCTAATAAGAGCATATCTATTCGGTAGACAGTCTCTACGTCCGACCCTTTCTCAGGATTAAGACCCAAAAGCGAAGTTTGCGAAAAAAAACGCTGAGTCAAACTGGTCGGACAGCGAGAAACCTACGCCTCGACGGCTACAACATCTTTGCTCACCAGCGTGATCAAAGTTTTTTTCACATCCTGGGCTTTTTGGCCTTAGCCACGGAAAGAGTCGATACGCGTTTAAGAGTCTATCCACCCGGCAAACATTCTCTATGCCCTACCCTCTCTCATGTTGAGACCTAGAAGCTAGGGTTGCGGAAATGAACGTTGAGTAAAACTGGTCGAACTGCGAGAAACCTACGCCCTAGCGGCTACGACGTCTTTGCTCACCAGCTTGATCAGAGTTTGTTCGCTCGCACACTAAGCTTTACGGCTTTAATGATGAAAAGGGTCAGAGCGCACCAACCTTTTTATACGAAAGGGGGATAAGGGCTAAAAACTATTTGGCCATAACGAAATCTAAGAGCTTGTCCATTTATTACGAGTTCATCACCTGGCTAATCTACCTAACTAAGTTTTTGGGTGGGATGTTCTCATCCCCTATCTCTGTAGGTAAGTCCTGTCCCAGCGGGTAACACAAATTGATCAGGCAGCTTGGCCACTGTCGAGAGACAGGTAGGGAGTAGCAGGATGCCCAATGCGGGTTATGCCAACCCCATCACGAATGATGGACCTAGATTCCACTCAAACATGTCCGTTAAGAGCTCCCTAAACCCATCACTCGTGCCATCAAGGTAGGTCCTACGCCAGTAGGTCGCCCTTAATTTGCGCATGTTTTCTCTTATCAATTTCGATATTGAGTCCCAACCCCAACAACGGCAAGGGGTCAGGCCTCACTCAGGGGCTGGCAAGAGTATCTATTGGCTAGACATTTATTATGCCTGACCCCTTCTCATCTTAAAAAACTAGAAGCAAGGTGTGCGAAAATAAACTCTGAGTAAAACTGGTCAGACCACAAGAAACCTACGCCCCAGCGGCTACGACATTTTTGCTCACCAGCATGATCAAAGTTTTTGTCCCCGTACCCTGAGCTTTGGCCTCCGCCTTCTTGGGAAGGGTTCAAAGGGGCCCACCTATGGAATCTCGATCGAGGAGAGGCCAACAGGTCATCCAAAGTCGATCGGACGGCTTTGGCTGCTACCGAGAGACGGGTAGATAGCAGCGGGATGTCCCATGCAGGTCACACCAACTCCATCATGAACGACGAACCCGGACCCCACATAGACATATCTGGTAAGAGCTCCCTGAACCCGTCACTTGAGCCATCAAGGTAACTTTACCAACCCCCACTTTACTTTTTCAGTACATGAGCATTCATTCATCCATTCTCATGCATGGATTCATACATTCTTTCAGACATTCATCCATACATTCATCTCATACATCCAAGCATTGCATATGCAATTATTGCATCACAACGCTTTGCGTCGTGTCACAAAGCGGTAGTTGTCTCATTCGACATGAGCGGCGACCGACCGAGGTTCGAACGTCGGCCCGTGAAGGGCTCGAGGCTGCCTCGTGTCAAACAGAGCCAGGGGAGAAAAATAGAGATGAGCCCTAGCGACCCTTGCTCGACCCTGCTCAAAAGTGTATAGGGACATCTTGACCTTTCTTGTTTGATCCTAACATCGAGCCAAGCCCACAGAATCTCCATCAAGGAGAGGCCAGCGGGCCACCTAAGTCGGTCTCCGAAACAACTCGGGCATCTACCGAGAGGTGGGTTAAGGAGCAGTGGAATGCCACATGAGGGCTATGATGACCCCATCATGAACAACAGACCCGGATTCCACTTGAACATTCCTGTTAGTGAGCTCACCGAGCGCGTCACTCGAACCATCGAGGCAAGTGACGCTAGCTCAACCCCTCCGGTTGCGAAAACTGTGGACGGGGCGACGATCACAAAAATGTGCCGACCCTCAACCGAACCCCTGCTATGCGTGGGGGCTCAAGGAAAGTTAGACTCGCAAGAAGACCGAACGCGCGAGGGGGTCATAGAACGATGGCTCAAATCCCAGGGAGGGGTATGTACGAAAATAAGATACGCTTTCTCTTACTAGTTTTGCTATCCTCTCCTTGATCTTTAGTGACACCCGACCCCAGCTATGACAAGGGGTCGGGTCTCACTTGGGGGCTGATAAGGGTATATATACACCCTCTCTAAAATAGTCACCGCACCCGACCCCTTCCTCATGTTAAAAAACCTAGTGGCAAGGTCTGCGAAAACGAACGACTGAGTAAGGCTTGTCGGACTGTAGGAAGCCTACGCCCCAGCGGTTACGTCACTATTGCTTACCAGCTTGATCAGAGTTTCCCTCCTACACCTCAAACTCCACGGTCTTAAAAACAGAAGGGTCAAAACACATTACCCCTTCTCTTCACACATAAAAAGGGAGGAAAAACAAATTCGTTCACACCGAAACAAAAAAACAGATTTTATCAAACGAAATGATGAGTTTGTTTAAACGATCACCTAACCTATCTGACTAACTAGCCCCTTCGGGGGAGAACTATACCTTCTATCCTGTCCGCCAGGTCCTGCGAAAGGGGAGCCACCACCGCTTCCACCTCCTCTAGCTCATGGACTTCATAGTCGAGTGCATAGCCATGGATCATCTTTTTCAAATCAATGCTATCCCCATAATGAGAATGAGCAATCATGAAGGATTGATTGACCCTAGCGTGAAGGGCATTCCTCTTGAGCTGGTGCACCCGAGCCGTGATCTCGAAGGCACAGGCCATGAGTGAGCTGATCCCCTTCGAAAGCACCATCTCAAGGTCATTGCAGACCACTCCGAGGGTGGCGCTCTGGATACCGAGCTTGTTGGTCTCCACCTAAAGATTCCTCCTCGCCTCGACAAGGTCCACAGCTAGCCCGATAGAAACGCTCTCAACCTCTAGCTTTTGGGTCATCACGTTTCTAAGCTCGGTCTAGAGGGAGCCGACCTTCTGCTACGCGTCATCGCGCTCTTGGCAGGCCTAGTCACACTCTAGGAAGGCCTGGTCGTGCTCCTCACAAGCCATGCCATGCTCTGAGTGGAACCTCTCCATGGTTTGGAGCAGCTCATCCTGCTCCATGCGTAGTCGGGCGACCGCCGTGGCATCTAGGCTCGCCCTCTTCTCTAGGGCCATGAGCTTCTCCTCGGCCCCTAGCTTCAGCTCCCTTTCCTTCTCAACCTCAGCTAGAAGGTCGAGGATTCGCTAGCGGGTCTCAGCATCCTTCTAGAGCAGCTCCTCCTGCTCCTTCCTGACTTTGACGGCCTCCTCGTCGTCCCTCCATGACCTCATCGATAGGGCCTCGAAAGCCTTCTCGGCCTCGTCAGTATCCCGACGGGCCTCATCCACCCACGACCAAAGACTGTCTGCTTCCTCCGTGAGGGGAGTCAGCTCGGCCACCCTCTGCTAGGCAACAACAAGCTGAGCGGTCACCTCCACACATAGCCATGCCTCCTCAACAAGGCAGTCTCAAGTCTCCTTCTATTGATGAAGGAACTAAGACTTCCCCCGGCTGCGAGCTATGAGGGACTATAGGGAAACGATGGTTAGAATACAAAAAGTATATAGAGAAAGAAAAGGGCAAGAAGAAGGATTAGGCAAATACCTGGCCAAAGGGAACGACAACATCATGCAAGGCACCACTGGTGTGGTCCAAGGCTTCTAGCATAGACTTGATCCCCATGTTGAGGCTCTCTCGCTCCATGCTCTCGGCGGCATCGTCGAGGGTGAAGAGCATCGACGCTGGATCCTATGGATTTGTCCACCAGAGTAGGGGCTTGCCCCGCACGGGCAAGTCGTTGCCTACCAACGTCAAGGCTAGGGATGACTCCTAGCCGGTCCCAAGCGCCACCGACCCCTCTCGCCGTGACGTCCCCGCCGAGGGACCCTCTCCGGTGATGGGAGGGGTTAGTGGTGTGGACGCTGACCTCTCTGCTACCACCACAACTCCTAGGGACCCCTCGGCCATGTCCCCCCTATTTGGCCCACGCTAGGTGCCATCGCTTGGGCCGCTGATGGTGCGGGTAGCACCGGTGCATCAGGCGCCGCTGCTATTGCGCCCGGTTGTGACTTGTCACGGCCATCGCCACCTCCACCTGCGTTGGCGGGATCACAACCGGCTGCGTCGCACCCACCACAGTCGGTGCCATGAGCATGGTCGGTAGCCCCATCCGCCCTATCGTCAGCAGCGGTATTGCAGCCATCGCCAGCTGCTCCATGACCTCCGAAGGCATCCTTTGAGCCCCCGTGTCCACCCATTCCACCGAGGGCACGGGCGCCACCGGGGGCAGCGTCCGACCAACCGACAATGCAGTCATAGTGGTGCCACTGCCGCCCGAAATATGTGTGACACCAATCGATGGTTGCCACCTCAATTGGAGGGCAACGCTCTTCTTCGGTGCCAGCACCAAAGGATTGCGTTGCTTGCTGACACTGCAAGGGACAAAAAGCATAAGTCACGACAAAATCCAACTAAAATAGAAAAAAATAGAGGAACTAACAACTCACCTCAGCGTCGTCGAGCGGTAGATGCGTTTGGGGGGCGAATCCCCCGACCTTTGCACCGCCTCGTCGGAATAAGACCATTTTGAGCCCGCCCCCTGCTCTAGGGCAGAGGGGCTCGCTCCCCTTGGCTCTTGGGGCATGATGGTGGAGCCACCCGCCTCCACTGGCACCTCAGGCATGGCGGTAGAGCTATCCACCCGTGTTGGCTCCTAGGGCAGCCTGATGGTATGGCCCGTCTCTGCTGGCTCCCCGGATGTACCCTCCCCTCCATGGAATGGAAAGGGTTCCAACACCTACAAGGACAAACCAATACTTGTCAGTGCATCCTCGTTCTCTAGGTCATCACACTCAATGTCGTTGGCTACCTCGTCATTGGCGTCATCATCACTATTAGTATCCTCACCTCGTTGTGTGGTAGGCCCCGATGATGCTCGACCCCTTCAGGCTATTCTCCTTTAGGATGTGGATGGCAGCGATGTGGTCTCAGATCTTCTTCTTGTCCTTCTTCGGGACACCCCACTTCCTCCATGACTACGGGGCCTCTTAGATCAGGCGCTCGGTGAACTCCGACAGAGGGGCATCGGCGTCGTTCTTGAGGTAGAACCACTACGAGTGCCACCCCTTGTTGGACGTCAAGAGCCGTATGGGCGGGCACTCGCCGACCTGATTGTTCTGGAGCTAGATGCTAACGCACCCAATCGGCATATGCAGCTCCTGCTTGCCGCTCTTCTCCCTCTTCTTCTAGAGGATGACAACAAAGAAGTACCTCCATAGATCGAAGTGGGGGCTGATCCCTAGGAACCCCTCGCACAGGGCGATGAACGCCACCATGTGTTGGATCCCATTGGGGTTGAGATGTTGCAGCTCAATCTTGTAATAGTGCAGCAGCCCCCAAAGAAATTTGTGGGCGGGGGTCGTGAACCCACGCTCATGGAAGTGGGCGAACAACACCACATAGCTATCAGGTGGTGATGGCAGATCCTCCTCGTTGGGCAACATCCACTCCTCAGTCGAGGTCCGTGCGTGGAGATGACGACGATGGATGAGGCCTTCCATGCGCTGGAAGGTGATGTCGAAGCGACACCATGGATCCATTGGAGGTGGGGGTGGATGGATGCGGGCTCAACGGCGATAGGGATGCGGAGGTAGAAAACCTAAGTGATTGGCGGCAGTGGTCATGGTTGCAGAGGCAAGATGCAAGGTATGGAACCTGGGGGTGAACCCTTTGGTTTTATAAGGGCGATGGGTGCGAGGAAACCAACCACCCACCTAAATCTCCACGTCTGCCACGATCTGCCACCATGTCTCGCCGTAGGATGCATGCATGCAATCTCTGTTCATTCCCTCAGAAAACTCACCAGACTTTTGCCTCTCCGGATGGGCCATGACCGTCACAGGTAAGGGATACGGAGCTAAAAACTCTACTACGGCCCGTCTAGGCCCAGGAGTTCGAAGGTTGGCCCATCGATGGGTTCAACAACCGCTCTAAGTGTCTTTTTGAAGTGAGGGGTGGAAAGGGATGGGCCCGCTAGCGGCCAGTACCCGGGCGCACAAGCGCCACAGGCATCTCGGCCCACGTTTGAGTCTTGGCTGGATACGATCAAAGGGTTTTTCCTCGAAAGAAAGGCAGAGGGCCCTCGGGACCGGTCGAACGGACCCAAGAACTATATGGATTGATCGCTGAGGGTCTAGAGTCGGTCACCAGTTGACCCAAGCTAGATCCCCATGAATAGAATGCCGAGGCCCCACTCGGACTAGCTAGCTAACAACTCATCAAGTACCGTGGCTCGTCCATAGAGGAAAATCATGGCACGTCTCAACCCCTTCGGTTGCGGAAACCATAGATGGGGTGATGATCACAAAGATGAGCCGACCCTCGACCGGACCACTGCTATGCGCAGGGGCTCGAGGAAAGTTGGGCTTGTAAGGAGACCGAACGCACAGTCGCAGAATGACAGACCACTTAAGGGGTTAAAATTAGGGAAGGACCTTTTTGACCCAGCAAACCTCATGGCTATACCCCTGAGGGGTCCGATCTCGATGAAAGGGAATCACCATCCCTAGGTCATGCCGTGGGCGACGAAATAAGGCCAAGGCCATCAGAGTCCTTTCGCTTGGAAAAACCTCCAAAGGAGTTTTCTACTCCTCCGCAGTCTCGGAGGCTACTGTCGGGGACCAATACTAGGATACCCAAAGAGGAGGAGCTAATGACTATCAACATTGACTCATCCAAGCAGTTAAGAGTGCGACTATAGCTCCAACCGACCCCTCGGCATGCAAGCTCCACTTCTTCTAGCCTCTGGGAGAGGGCACCGCCTCGCCCGACCTTTGGGTCTGCGTTCCGCCTCGCCCGACCCTTGGGTCTGCGCTTCGCCTCGCCCGGCCTCTGGAGGAAGACTCTGCCTCACCTGACCCTGAGGCCATGGGCTGTGCCTCGCCCGACCCTTGGGTCTATGCTGTATCTCGCTAACCCTTGGGTCCGCGCTCTACCTCGCCTGCCCTGAAGTCATGGGCTCCGCCTCGCCCGACCCTTGGGTTTGTGCTCTGCCTCGCCTGGCCTCTTGGGTAGGACTCTGCCTCGCCCAACCCTTAGTTCTGTGCTCTACCTTGCCCGGCCCTTGGGTCTACGCTTCGCCTCGCTCGGCCTCTGGGGGAAGACTCCACCTCGCCCAACCCTAAGGCCATGCGCTTTGCCTTGCCCGACCCTTGGGTTTACGCTCTGCCTCGCCTGACCCTGAGGCCACGGGCTCTGCCTCGCTTAACCCTCGGGTTTGTGCTCCGCCTCACCCAGCCTTTGGGGGAGGACTCCACCTCGCCCAACCCTTGGGTCTACGCTCTGCCTCGCTCGACCCTTGGGTCTGCGCTCTGCCTCCCACGACCCTTGGGTCTGCGCTTCGCCTCGCTCGGCCTCTAGGGGAGGACTCCGCCTTGCTCGACCCCGAGGCCACGGGCTCTGCCTCCCCTGACCCTTGGGTCTGCCTTCCCTGTTGACATCTACAGGGACGGTGGGACCCGCATGAAGGAGAAGAAGGACCCAACTATCCTAAAGGCCTTCGGCTCTCTCTCTCGTTCTTCTTTTTCCTCCGCTATAACCCATGCTTTTCCTTGGCCTATAAAAGGGAAAGCAGGGCATCCCATATGGGGCATCGCAACACATCTGATCGATTCAGGCTAGATCCGATCGAACCATCACGAACCCATCGAACCTCGAACACATGGCAAAGTAGCAACCGAGCTCTCTCAGCACCCGTTCACTCCTTTCACCAGAGACTTGGGACCTGTCCCTCTCTCACTGATTTGTAACCCCTACTATGAACTTTCAATGCTAGTAACACGAGTAGCAGTAACGAACTAGACATAGTGACATTCTGCCCGAACCAGTATAAGCCTCGTGTCCTCTAAGCACACCATCCGAGCCAGACGCGCAATATTAGAAATTTACTTGTCGGTGGCAACTCAAAACACGAACACTCCTACACGAGGATCTCCTCCTCGTACTCCTTGATCACCTCCTCAAACTCGTGATCTCTGATGGTCGCGATCTCTGTCAACTCATTCTTTACATGCATGCGATGATGATGTAGCACTTAGCATTTCGGCGTCAGCGGCGAGGAGGCAACACTAGAGCTACGACTAGCATGCGCATGATGAAGAGGGAGCCAAGGCTAGCTAGTGGTGCAGAGGAATTGGAGCGTGATGAAGTGGAGACTGGCCACGACGCGGGCGGTGGCGGGCCTTATCGGCATGGCGGCAGGCAAAGCTCCAAAATTGGAGCTTGGCGTGACATGAGTCAAGGCGGGGTGGGTCAGCTGGAGAGGAGACATGAGGGCGGAGATGCGAGCATGAGAAATTGATCTGAGGTGCTCGCTCTCTAACTCACCGTGACGTGACCCGACAGCGGCAGAAAACAGAAGGAGAGAGAGAGACGGGCGCGACAGTGGATTCGGCTCGTCCACGCCTTGGCAGGACGTGGCCGACCAGACTTAAGGTGGCATCTGCGCACCCGCTACATGACAATGTGGCCAAACCACGTCCGCGCGCATAGAGGTAGGTGGGCACGGCAGGCACGGCTGTAGCGCCATTAAGGCGGGACGACGGCGTGGGACAGCCCACGTGCGAACTAGGACAAGGCAAGCGGCAGCAGCACAGCATCACAGTGGCATCGGTAGCGGCAGTGTCGCGACACGAGGCGGGTCGGCAGTGCGGATGTGACGACGAGTTGATGGCATCGGTAGCGGCTCCGTCGCGGCGCGTGCGGGACAGTTGGCAGTAGAGGTGATGGCTCCGCACGGCGGGGCCAGCGGCAGCCGAGACCAATGCGGCGATGTCGAGCACCCGAGCGCGGTGATTGCGGCCACACGACCAACCAGTCCGAAATCAGTAACTCGCACGAATTTTAAAGCGCTCAACATGACCAAACGGTTGCTCCTAAACCTAAACCGTCTTCACCATGCTCAAGATGGCACATGAGACTACCAAATCAAGCTATAACACTACACCACTCTTTAACCCAACCTCTCATCATAAATTGCTAAACATAGCATTGTCTAACTACTGACAGACTTGAAAATCCCTAAGTTTTTTGAGCTGAATTTGATTTCCATTTACGATTTCTAAGCTAGTGTAAATATTAGCTAGTAATATCATTTTTTGACCGCAAGTATTTCACTGTCATCTACAAAGTTTGTACTTCCAACTTTATTACGGTGACACATATATGTTCTATAGCATTTTTGCTTAATAAAAATTAGTTTTAAACCCTAAGTGATATAACATGACTATCGAATCAACTTTCGTTTCGCATTTTAGTTGATCGTTTTGAGTTACAGAAATTGAGTTACACACTTCGTCACATGCATTAACACATAAATATGATGCTCATGACATGTTTTAGTAAATGATTTATGGTGTAACATCGAGGGTGTTACAAGAATTAGCACCAACTTAAGAAGCTTGTAAACAACATAATATTGTTCATCTTTTTGTGTGTCCACAAGCTTAACTGAAAGCTCACATATGTTCTTTAAATTTTTAAACCTTTCATCTCTAGGAACATATGTGGGGGAGGTCCGGTCCGGAGGTGGCACATGGCGGCCTCATGCTACCGTGCGTGGCTACGTGCTGCGGTGCAGAGCAGCGAGGACGAGCAGGGAAAGGGGCGCTGGGCAGGGGGCAACGCAAGCGATGGAGTGTATTATGAGCTTTGTTGGTTTCGTGGGCTGTCAGGTTGCCAGAAACGGATGTTCTATTGGGCCTATGAACCAGAAACGTGAATGTATGAAGATGTGTATACTTATTAATTTATTCTCTCAAATCTTGGGTATGCCGAGGCATACAAGGGCATACCCCTGGCGCCGCCACTGGTCGCATGCACATGCACCTCACGACGAACGAGTGGCCGCATACGCTCCCATGCGCTGTCCCACAGAAAGGACCGGTACAGGTTCCGCCTGACTGCAACTACACGTACCGCTTTTTTTTCTTGGTCATCACGCATGTGCGGAGGTTGGTCTGTTCGTCCGAACGGACGCTCTAAACCCAGCATTACTGAGGAGAAAATCTGACTCGTTTGGCAGCCCATTTTTGCGAGGGGAACCGGGCCATTCCCCCGTTCTGGAAACTAAAGTTTCCACTGGCCGCCGCCTCTGCGGCAAGTTTGGAAGCCCACGGCGCGCGGTCTAGGCCCCGAGGCAGCCCGTTTCCCCCGTGGAAATACGCCCGGCCTCATGACAGCGGGCACGGGCAGCGCTCACCCGCGAGTCGCCCATTCTCCAGCTACAGACTGCAGTGTCCCGCGAGTCACGAGGCCGCCGCCGCCGCCACCCCCGGCAGCCACCCAATAGCCAGCACCGGAGCAACATCACCTGGCGGCCGGCGCATCCCTGCGCCCGGCGACTGGCGGCGCATATCCCCGAGCCCGGGGACGCATGCGCCCCCCGGGACAGGCCACGCATCTCGTTGCAACGCGGGCCTGCCCTAACTCGTTCACAGCTACTCCCTTCGGCGCCCTCGATCCCGGTGTCCGCGTCCGCGTCCGCGTCCTCCTCCGCCTCCGGTAGTCGTGGTCCCTACGAGTACCAAGATCCCAAGGTGAGCCCCAACTGGCCAGCCCTAGCACCCTTCTAGTCTTTGTGCCGTATCTGCAGCCAGCAAGAAAATCCACACGAGATTAACAATGGTTCATTTAAGCTGCGTGTTCACTGTCATTTAACCTGCGTGTTCATTGTCATTTAAACAATTAAACCTGTGTGTTCATTGTCAGTTAAACTGTTCCACTATTTCTACATGTGAGAGATACATTTGCAGAAACATCCCTTTTCAGCAGCCGTTAGTGATCCTGCAGCTGCGAGGGGGAGGTGTCTACCATTTATGTTCCCTGTAGGTTCAGCAGCATACTGTGGATTACTTGTTTCCATGAACATAAATAGTTTCTCATTGCGTTCCCTATCAAACTGTAATGTTAGCGAAGAAGTGAGCATGTCGATGTGATCAGAAGATTATAACTCAAATTGTATAACCCAATGTTTGATAATGAAATTTGTTTAGTTCATATTACTTGCTTGAAAATAGACCTTTTAGATTGTTTAATCTAATGTTTGATAATTAAATTTGTTTAATCCAACTCAGAGTAGTTGCTTGGAGCAAGAAACATAATATTCATGAATTGTAATGCACTTCACTGCCATCATAGTATGTTTTGATTATATCTAATCCTATCAAGTACTTGATAATGGACTAGATAATGGACTCTTAGAAGGAGCATGTTAGTCGGTTGTTTTTGTAAGAGGAAGAAGATGATGGACTGTTCTTTGTTCTTGCGATTTGATTTAGGTGAACGCAAAGCGTGTGTTAACGGATAATAAAGATAGACATTCCAAATTGAATCAAGGTACCACCTTATCGCACCTCTTTTGGCATTCTACCCGTTCGCGCCGGCGTGGAAACACTGCCAAGCCCTAGATCCATATCCACCCGTCCTCTCCACCTTCCCTCGCTGCTGCTGCTGCCGCTATGAGCACGGGTCCTGTTTGCAGCCTAGATCCATCTTGGCGTTGGATTTGATATTTTGATTGCCCCCCTTAGCTGGTAAGTAAACCCTAGGTTACTTGGGTGGGGTTTTGATTTGGTGTTGTTCTTCCTTTCTGGGATGGATGAATGGAGGTTGGGGTGCTCCATTCCGTCCACTTTACCATGGACTTCTCCACTGCCACAGACGAGGTACTAATTTTCTGATTTTTTTATGAAGCTGCAGGTTTAGCTAACCCCAATGTTCCATTTTAGTTCTGTCTGCCATAACATTTGCAAATTTTAAGGGTTTAGCTAAATCTGCTCCATACATGAAGCATAGCTGCATATGGCAATATGGGGGCATGTCTATTCCTGTTTTGGAGGATTTGGAGCCTAGGGTAGCCAGTGGATTTGCTCGGACCTGAATGTTATCTGAACCTGAAATACTGTGATTTTTTTCATGTTATGTTGGGGCCTTTAGAAAATGCTTATTGAGTTATAAATACTCCCTCCGTTTTTTTAAGTGTCGCATTTGGCTTTGGTGCACAGACCAAGTTAGAGATTAACTCCAAGTCTTCTCGTTTCTGTACTTCATCCGGTCATGCCCCTTCATGCACAGCGCTATGCAATTACTCCTGCATGGCCCATGCAAGCCAAGCGCGCGCAAAGCACTCACCAACGTCCCGCCCGGCACTCGCGCGTGGTAGTTCACCGGCAACATGCAAGCTAGCTCCTGCATGGCTGCATGCAGGTTTAACTGCGCGTGGAAGAATCGAGGCGTTTTAACTCACGACGCTAGGAACAAAACCACGAGACCAGAATACGACATCTATTACCGATTTTTCCTTAAAAACAAATGCAGCACATAAAAAAACGGAAGGAGTATATAAATAATAAATATTCAGATGCTATTTGAATCTTCTGTTACAAGCTATACGCTTTTCTAGCATTTGTTAATATATGTTGATTTTTCTAGCATTTGTCAATTGGTGTCGCTTTTCAAAAGTTTATGGCCAACAGAAGGAAAAAGGCATATTCCTGTATCTGTAGTTCAACTCGACTGGTGGTTGAATACTTTCTTTATTTTTTGTCATCTCTGAGGCTGGGTTGTCCCAATCTAAAGAGTAGCTGTTTATGGAAATACTGGGATAGTGGGATTAGTGAATTGCAGGGTTAAGAAAACGTATTGTTTGCATTAGTTCATAATTCCCATACAGCTTCTGTTAATTCTTGAGCACTTGAGCCTGAAACATATATGTTTTGACATAGCAACTGGTATATGTGGTAACCCTATTGCATTAATATATTTTTTTCTCGTGCTTGTGCATAATTTGTTTGGTATCCTGAATTAAGTTTTGCACTGTCTACTTTTTTGCAGGTTGTAGCACACTGGTATATATTGAAGACCAGTGGTGGGTCGAGCGTTCGGCTGGCATTAAATTGGTACCGTAGCAGCTGGAAAACACTGTTCATGCTGGAATTTGGTGAGAGAAAAACACTGCTCCGCCTGGAAAAAAAGGCCAGCCAGCCAGCCGAAGCTGACCAGCCGAACACGCTCTTAAAAGCACGGTTTAAACATCACTTTTGTGTCAACGTTTGTTCTGCAATAATATTCTTTACCATATCATGGGGTTTGAGGCCATACCAGTCCTACCAGATCTTGTAGTGGATAAGAGTGAGGTTGAAACCTCGCAAGTTGTGGGCTGTGATTCAATAGTCATAGAAAGGGTTGAAACGAATCCGAGCAAGGAGCCCTTTCTGCTAGTTCCCTTGGGAAATAAGGAAGAGAAAGAAACCTCTGGTATAACTTATTATCTTGAAAATAACAAGGTCGATGTTCCTGAGGCCATGTCTCCAAGGGGAGATATACTTGAATTGTCAATCTCTAGCAAGCCTACTGATGATAGTCTTTCATTGGGTTGTGAGACACCACGTGAAAGCATCTTTGATCCATTTGCTCCAGGGCCCGAGGCGGCCTGTGCACCAAAGAAGAAAGTGGCTAGAGGTGCTGAAGTTCCACCTCGTAGGAAGCTAAATTTTGATTCAGGTGACTACCCAGTTAAAAGGTTAAGTTTTGATTCTAGTGGTTCTGATGATGAGGATCAATATCTCCAAGTGATTCACAAGATGATCCTGGATCTATTAATTGTAGATGGCCCTCTTGATGGACAAGAAGAAACTGGAAAGAATGTGACAGATTCGGGCCTACATGGAAGCTGCAAGACACCTGATTCGAAGCCTCTACTTACTGGCATTGCATCCACATGCCCAGGTGCACCTTTGAGACCATCTCTTAAAGCGTTAAAACTCAGCCCGGGCATTTGTCGGAAGATTGACTTCGATGCAGTCAGTGACTCCGATAAAGAATAGTAATTGATAGTTCTGCCCCTCTTGATTGACAATGACAAGTAATGAACTGTGCATTTTGGGACTGAATGGTACATCGTGATGATCTGCCCCAGGAACAGCTTTAATCTGCCTATCAGACAATCTCATGTGTCGTATCCTATGCCGTTGTGGTAGCTTAGCTAACCATGAAGCTTTGGGGATTATTTCTGATGATAGAGATAAGTACTTAAGTAGCAAGCAGTTTAAGTTATATATGTAATCTATCTTTGAATTTCGTTTGTAACTGGCCTGGTGCTAATTACCTCCTAGATTTATATCAGTAGATCTGAGCTCTGACCATGTTTTGTAAATCTTCAGATAAGACTTGTTCCCTCTGATTAAAGTAATGCACCCAATGCAGTTTCTTATTAGCTGTTATGTGAGCTCTGAGCCTCTGACCATTGTCTATCTCTGCCGCTCGCATAGAATGTTTGCTTGGATGTTGCTCTTGCCATTGCAACATCACTATCCCCCGTAGCAGTCTTAAGTTGGGTAATTTCTTGGGCCGTCGTGCTTGGATGTTTCTCCTGCGATTGCAACATTCTTTGGGCCGGGCACTCCACCATTTTAGTACTTTCTTTGGTCCATCACATGTTGTCACTGGAGTTCGGAAGGATCCAAGTACGGGTAAGCCTCTAGTACAGGTAAGCCTCTCAGTTGTCATTAGAGCAAGGCCAATAAGCTTGGCTATAAGCCAAGCCCACGTAATCTTGAGACAACATAAGAGACAAGTAATACAATAGCTTGGTTCTACAAAAAGTACTCAGGTATTTAAGTCCCTGAAGTGCATCTGAACTTGGTGATCAATACTAAAGACCTCTCTGTAGCTGGTTGCAAGGAAAAAAAATTACACAACTAATATTTACGTGCTTTCGACATTCAGGTCAATGGACATATTCAAAAACAATTCAAACAAGCTAATGTGTCGACAAGCTAAAGCAAATAAATAATAACATTGTTCACTGGTAAAATACGATGCCTTTTACAACCAGGTTCACATAGCATCAGATAGACCAAAGACACATACAAACTAAAAAGCTTAAGGGCCTGTTTGGAACAAAGGAATTCAAAATAGAGGAATAGGAAAAAAAACACATGAATAAGGTAGAATGAAAAGTGAAAAACTACAGGATTTCAAACACACAGGATTAGAAAGTTTAGACTGTTTGGAACGCAGGAATTCGTAACATAGGAATCATAAGATTTAGGCAAATATGAGTACCAACTGCAACTCGTTTTTTTCCCTCTTCTCACACGTGCTGCCTCGGGCTTCCGCAAAGGAAAACAAAACAATGGATCGGATTGGATTTTTTCTTTCCTGTGAAGTTGCTTGCTGGCTACAGTATTCCAGAGGAAAGGGTTTGAGCGAATCCTTTGTTCCAAACGCTCGAATTAGT
This sequence comes from Miscanthus floridulus, assembly GCF_019320115.1. Taxonomy (NCBI): domain Eukaryota; kingdom Viridiplantae; phylum Streptophyta; class Magnoliopsida; order Poales; family Poaceae; genus Miscanthus; species Miscanthus floridulus. The sequence goes on along the minus strand of NC_089590.1, from coordinate 58,015,925 downwards.
TTCCTTTCCTCCGTTTCTAATTCCTTCAATTTTCCTGTGAGATTCCTTCAATCCAAACGAGCTCTAAGGAATAAAACATAGTCTGCAGTGCAACAAAAACTTGATCCACAAGATAAAGCTACTACCATGAGCAGCTATTACACTAACAACTTAGAAATAAATCTAGCATCCACAATTTATCCGTTTATTTAGCCATATCTCCCCTGCTTACCCGCAGCCGTCGATGGTACTTAGGTCTTGAGGAAGAACCCCACAACAGACACCTGTCAGAAATTGACCACTATGTTAGTGAACGGTACGGCTGTTCGCTGGTTGGTTTCTGGGCTGGTTTGGGCTGGCTGATGCTGGTTTATTGTGAGAGGAAAACACTGTTGGCCGACTGATTTGGGCTGGCTGAAACCAACAAGCGAACAGGCTGAATAAAACTAATGAACTGTTATATCTTACGTGTAAAAGAAAGATGTGTGTTGTGGGTGATACTTGCCATTCTTGTAGATCAGGGTCGACGTCATCTTTTTGGACTGCTTGAGAAGATGATTTAGCAGCAGCAGTAGCACTGTTGGCCACAGACCACCAAGTGGAGGCAGCGGAAGACGGCTCAGCTTGCGGCGACACCGGCGTCCCGTACCACCAAGCAGGATGTCACGGTGCCACAGCTGAGTCAGCCCAAGAGAACCCAGGAGAGAAGAAGCACCAGAGCCCGCCGCAAGTGTAAAGGTCCATGGCCCGCAGTGGGCTTGTAATCAAACCTGTATCCAGTTTTCTAAACCTAAGCACTTATCTGGGACCTCGTCGGCCCGTGGCTACCACCCTTGCGTCGTGCTCGTGTCGTGCGCCGCCGGTGACCGCCGGCTGCTAACGTACCTGGTATCAGAGCCTTCGATCCTCGGCGCCGGCGCGGTCTGGAGCCCGCGCCGCTTTCCCACGAGCATTTCACTCGGCCGCAGCGAGCGAGGGGACCGATGGATCCTGTCGTCTCCTAGACGTTCGATGAAATGCTCAAGAGGATGGAGGACCTTGACCGGCGCTCCTCCGAGCGCTGGGAGCGTCTGGACAAGCGCTTTGAGGACGTCTCTGCCTCCCTGCAGGAGCACGAGGAGGCCGTCGACAGTCGCATCACCTCCCTGGAGAGCTTCGCGTTTGCCCAGTACACCGCCGCCATCGTCGCCGACAACTGGGGCGCCCACTTCGACTCGTGCGTCACCGACCTGGAGCAACGCATGGCCGATCTCGAGATGATCCGGGTGGTTGAGTACCGCGACGAGCGCGATGATCGGGTGTCGACGCTGGAGGAGGCCGTCGGAGATCTACAAGCATGGCGCTCGGAGGTCGACGACAACCTCGACGACGTCCGCTACGACCTTCGCCGCTTCTCCAAGTCTATGGGGACGCAGCCTCAACAACCACCGCGCGTCAGGAGTCGGCCGCCGCCGTGCAGCACCTTGGCGGATTCACGGTCCACTGGCCTAGCGGGCACCGCGTCGCCATGACTACACGGGTGCCGGACTATGGCCTGGTCACGACCATAGTGCCGTCCCCGGCCAATGGTACGTATCCTCCCCGCAATCCTGGTACCTTCGTTCCCAGCATTCAATTCCATCCTCATCCCCCACCCCGTCCGCCAAATCATCCCCAATCCAATCCTCCACCACCGAACCCCCACCCAGCACCCCCGTACCCCCTTCGTCTAGCCCACCCACCTTCCCTAGGCCACCTTCCTAAGATGCATTTTCCAAAATTCGATGGCGAAGATCCTCAATACTGGATGACTTGTGCCCACAACTAATTTGATCTCTATGCTGTGGATCCAGCCATGTGGGTCAAGTGTTCGACTATGCAGTTCACTGGTGCTGCCTGTCGTTGGCTTCAATCTGTGGAACGCCAATTTGTTGGTCTGGACTGGCCCTCCTTCTGCCGTTTGATTTGCGAGCGATTCTGCCGTGATCAGCACGAGCTTCTTATTCGCCAACTATTCCATATCAAGCAAACATCCACTGTCCAAGATTATGTCGATCGCTTTGTTGACCTTATTGAACAACTTTCAACTTATACACCCAATCCAAATCACCTATCTTATACTACCAGATTCGTTGATGGGCTTTGCAATGACATTAGAGCAATTATTCTAGTTCAGCGTCCCAAGGATTTGGACTCTGCGTGTACCTTGGCTCTTTTGCAGGAAGAAACCGTCGAGCCCACCCGTCGGCGTGAAGTACGCAAGTTGGATGGGTTCCCGTTCGCCAAGCAACCGGTGACTAAGGGGCTGTTGCCATTGCCCCCTCCACCTGTTCGTCCTGGGGCACTCCCGGTGATCGATGACAAGAAGGTGCACGATGAGTGCCGCTTCCCGCCCAGGACTTCGCCATTGGAAGACAAGTTCCAGTCTCTCCGCTCGTACTGCAAGGCCCGCGGTCTGTGCATCCGTTGTGGCGAGCGCTGGCAGCCTGGGCACTAGTGTGCTCCAGTTATGCAGTTGCATGCACTCCAGGAAGTTTGGAACCTATGCCAAGACGCATTCGAATTGCCTGAATGTTCAGCTGGAGATGTTGCCGAACCTGAAGCTCTTGATGAGTCAGCGACAGCGCAAATCTTTCTCCTACTGTCTGCTGCAGCTAACTCAGGACGTTTCATGGCGCGGACTATGCAGTTTCTGGGTTCTATTGAGGGACATGATATCCTTATACTAGTAGATTCAGGGAGCAGCCACTCGTTTATTAATAACTCAGTTGCCAGCAAACTTTCAGGGGTCTGTGGGCTGCCTGCTACTATTTCTGTTCAATTTACCGATGGTAATTCTGTGCCTTGCTCTCAGGAGATTCCAATCACCGTGTGGTCAGTTCAAGGGTATGAATTCCACTCTAACCTCAAGGTCCTACCTCTGGGTTCTTATGATATGATATTAGGTATGGATTGGCTCGAGGCATTCTCACCTATGAAGGTGCACTGGTCACAGAAATGGATTTCAATTCTATATGGGCTGGGTCAGCTGCCTGAGTCTGCTTCTGGTTCTGTTGTGCAAGTGTTCCACATCGCCAGTGATGCTACTGCACCAAACCAGCCTCCCATCCACCCTTCGATTTAGCTTCTTCTGGATGAGTTTGCATTTGTGTTTGTCGAACCAACTGGCCTGCCACCTCGACATGCTTGCGACCATACCATTCTTTTGGTCCAAGGGGCTCAGCCTGTGTCAGTTTGGCCATACCGATACGCCCCAGCACTGAAGACTGAGATTGAGACACAGGTCACTGAAATGCTACAGTCAGGCCTCATCCGTCCAAGTACCAGTGCCTTCTCCTCCCCAGTTCTGTTGGTCCAGAAGAAAGACGACAAATGGAGATTCTGTGTTGACTACCAAATGTTGAATGCACTAACCATTAAGTCAAAGTTCCCTATACCGGTGATCGATGAACTGCTGGACGAGCTATCTCATGCCTCTTGGTTCTCAGTGCTAGACCTTTGAGCGGGGTTCAATCAGATCAGATTAGCTGCAGGAGAAGAGTACAAGACGGCGTTTCAGACTCATTGGGGACACTTTGAGTTTTTCGTTATGTCTTTTGGACTTACTGGTGCCCCGAACACGTTCCAAGGGGCCATGAACACTACCCTGCGACCGCTTCTCCACAAGTGCGTCATTGTATTCTTTGACAATATTTTGGTGTTTAGCTCCTCGTTTGAAGAACACCTTGATCATCTCCGCCAAGTCCTGGAATTGTTGGCTCGTGATCAGTGGCAAGTCAAATTATCCAAGTGTCGTTTTGGCCAGCAAAGTATAGCCTACCTGGGGCATGTTATCAGCGCTGCGGGCGTGGCAACAGACCCTAATAAGGTTCAGTCGATTCGTGAATGGCCAGTTCCACAGGATACTAAACAACTCTAGAGTTTCCTTGGACTTGCGGGCTATTACCGTAAGTTTGTCAGACATTTTGCTATCCTAGCTCGACCGCTGACAGATCTACTAAAAAAGGGTTCCCTGTTCGTCTGGACTCCAGCACATACCACAACATTCACAACATTGCAACAAGCCTTGATGTCAGCTCTGGTCCTGGCCTTGCCGGATTTCTCCAAGCCCTTCCAAATTCAGACAGATGCAAGTGATTTGGGAGTGGGCACAGTGTTACTCCAAGATGGGCATCCACTCGCCTTTGTCAGTAAGGTTTTGGGACCGCGCACCCGGGGGCTCTCTACTTAATTACAAGAAGGAATACCTCGCCGTGCTTGTGGCTGTGGAACAGTGGCGTGCCTACCTGCAACACGGAGAGTTCATCATCTACACTGATCAGCGAAGCCTAGTCCACATAACTGATCAACATCTGCATACGCCATGGCAGCTCAAGCTATATACAAAAATGGTGGGATTGCAGTACAAGATCGTTTATAAACCTGGGGCTTCCAACCAGGCGGCGGATGCCTTGTCCCGTCACCCGGACCCGCCTGCCCAGCTCAATGCTATCTCATCCTCAACTCCGCCATGGCTAACTGAGGTTGTGTCTGGCTATGATCAAGACCCATCTACTCTCAAGCTCATTCAGGAGTTGCTGCTGGCACCAGACTCTAGGCCGCCTTATACTCTGACTAGTGGGATCCTGTGCCTCAGGAACAGAATATGGATTGGCTCCAATACAGCACTGCAACAACGTCTCATGACTGCTCTGCATACCAGCGCAGTGGGAGGCCATTCTAGGTTCCCCGTCACCATCAGCAAACTCAAGAAGCTTTTTGCATGGCGCGGCATGAAGTCTGACGTCAAGAACTTTATTGCGTCTTGCTCTGTATGTGCCCAAGCGAAGCCGGATAGAGCTCGATACCCAGGCCTCCTAGCTCCTCGGCCGGTACCAACAGAGTCGTGGCAAGTCATCTCCATGGACTTCATCGAAGGCCTTCCCTGCTCTGGATCAGCTAACTGTCTGATGGTCGTCATGGACAGGTTTAGCAAATTTGCTCATTTCGTTCCTTTATCACACCCATTTAGTGCTCAGTAGGTCGCACAAGCCTTCCTCGATAATATATATCGCCTACACGGTCTGCCTACTGCCATCATCAGTGATCGTGACCGCATCTTCACTAGTGTGTTTTGACGTGAACTCTTCCGCCTCGCCCAGACCACACTGTCGATGAGCTCGGGTTACCACCCCCAGACCGACGGCCAGACGGAGCGCGTCAACCAGTGTCTAGAGACGTTCCTCCGGTGCTTCATACATTCCTGCCCACGCCAGTGGTTGAAGTGGATCCTGTTGGCGGAGTTTTGGTACAACACCAGCCTCCACTCCTCCATCAGTAGAACATCGTTCGAGGTACTGTATGGCCACCCCCCTCGCCATTTCGGTATTTCAGCTTCTTCAGTCACTTTAGCTCCTGAGGTGGAAGCATTACTGACTGAGTGTAACACTATGCTGGCGTCTGTGTGACAACACCTTCTCTGAGCTCAACAACGCATGAAGACTCAGGCAGACAAGCGCCGGTCGGAACGCTCCTTCGCCGTTGGCCACTCTATCTACCTCAAGCTTTAGTCGTACGTGCAGTCCTCATTGGCGCCGTGCGCTCACCAGAAGCTGTCGTTCCGCTACTTCGGCCCCTTAAAGGTGATCGAGCGGATCGGCTCCATCGCCTACAAGCTGGAGCTTCCTCCATCTTCCTCAATACACCCGGTGTTCCACGTGTCGCTGCTCAAGCCCGCTACATCGACCAAGTACATCGTCTCGCCGTCCCTCCCAGACGTCGATGACGACCTCCAGATTCCTGAAGCTGTGCTCCAGCAACGCCTTCATCCAGGCATGATGGTGCGGTTCCCAGGTGTTGATCAATTGGTCCAGACTTGATGCGTCGCTGGCAACCTGGGAAGATGCAGAAGCTTTCTAGCAACAATTTCCACAAGCTCCGGCATGGGGACACGTCGGATCCCAAGGAGAGGGGGATGTCACGGTGCCACACCTGAGTCAGCCCAAGAGAACCCAGGAGAGAAGAAGCACCAGAGCCCGCCGCAAGAGTGTAAAGGTCCATGGGCCGCAGTGGGCTTGTAATCGATGCGAGGTCCAGCTAGAGAAGTAGAAAGGGGAATCAGTGATCGTCTGAGGGCAATCAATCAAACCTGTATCCAGTTTTCTAAACCTAAGCACTTACGTAGGACCTCGTCGGCCCGTGGCTACCACCCTTGCATCGTGCTCATGTCGTGCGCCGCCGATGACCGCCGGCTGCTCACACAGGGCCAGGAGTCGTCGAGCCTGGCGTGACCTTCATGGTCGGACGGAGAGGAACTTGGGAGGAACTTGGGAGGGGCAGTGGCGGCGGCGCCGTTTCTTGCTTCGACCGACGAGCGAGACATCAGGCTAGGGCTATCAGGGATGGGAAGAGGGGAAATTGCTACGGGAGGGAGAAAATTGTTAAAGCGTAAATGTAAATGAACAAGATTTTGGGAGAATGGTTTCTTTCATTGATCTTTGAAATATATTTATATAAGTGAAGGGGTGCCACAAAGAGTCAAGACTGTTTCTAAAAGACATGTCCTTTGGGACTACAATTAACTGTTTAATCCTATCCACTAATCCTGTGCTTGATGGATGAGATCACTCATGAAGAGACGTTTGTTCGTTTGTAGACGTCTGTTCACGTATAGGTGTCGTTTCACGACACTCCTCCTTGATCGAATCTTCCTTGAGATCAATGCAGCTGTAAGTTGAAATTCCTCAAAAAACCCTATGGGAAAAATCTGAGGAATATATGATATGCCATAAAAACTCCTTTAAACCTTATTAGAAAATAAGAAGAAAATAGCATATTTATTTGTGATTTAAATAAGCCATTATGTCATTGGTATCCCACTAAAAACCCCAATGGAAAAAATATTGGAGATACGACATAAAGATAACCCTCCCAAAACTTTTCAGGAAAAATATGAGGAGCAACATAAAGTGATATGCCGTTAAAACTCCTGTAAAAACCCAGTGGCAAACTTAGGAGAAAATGTGACGACATATTATTTGTATTGCCTCTTGGATAACTCACATGAAAAACCTTTTCAGGGAAAAATCATGGGTGAGTTGTGAGGGCAATATGTGTCTTTGATATTTCCCACAAAAACCCCGGTGGGGAAAATAGGAAATATGACACATGCTTAGGTTAATATTACCTCATTAAAAACTTTAACAAGAAACCTTATAAGTAAAACTTGTGAAAGAAAAGAGTATAATATGATGCTGGCACATGTCAACATTTAGGAGATATCTCCCCTGATTCTGGCAAATCTCGAAGTCGCCGCATACCAATTCCATGTACCAATTTTTGAAACACAGAAGTTGGTAAGGACTTAGTAAATAGGTCAGTGAGATTATCACATGACTGGATTTGCAAGATGTTTATTTCCCCGCTTTCTTGTAACTTATGGGGATAAAACAACTTAGAGGCAATGTCCTTAGCGACATTACTCTTTATGTAACCTGCTTGCATCTATGTAACATAAGTGAAATTATCTTCATAGATAATTGTAGGTGATTTAATCGAACCAATACCACATGCCGGTTGTATGTAGTTAATCATTCTGCGAAGTCATACACATTCATGTGATGCCTCGTATAGAGCAATAATTTCAGAATGATTAGTAAAGGTCGCCGTCAGAGTCTATTTAGAAGACTTCATGAAATAGCTGTACCTCCATGTAAGAATACAAATCCAATTTAGGATGGGGACCAGATAAGTAACCAGCATCCGTGTATCCAATCATATTGGGATCACGATTTCTCTTAAAGAATAAACTAAGATCCTTTGTATCACTAAGATATCTGAGGATATGCTTCGCTCCTGTCTAATGACGATGAGTTGGATTTGCGCTATGTCTAACTAGTATGTTCACTACAAATGTGATATTAGGCCTGGTGCAATTTGCAAGATACATAAGTGCTCTAATGACACTAAGATATGGAACCTTGGTCCCAATATCTTTTCTCCAATATCTCGTGGTATAAATGGATCTTTCTCTATTTCTAAAGAACGAACAACCATCGAGGTTTTGTTATGATATGATTTGTCTATATTGAATTTCTCTAATATTTTCTGGATATAGGCTGATTGATGCACTAAAATTCTTGAAGGACGGTGCTCAAGTTGTAAGCCTAGACAATATTTGATCTTACTCAAATCCTCCATCTCGAATCCACATGATGGAATTTGTATCTCAAATGATTGCATAATTATTTTTATATCATGGTGATATCAAAACAATCAATATACGCAATCATGCTTAATTATACACAATGTATGTTGCGATTTGTATTTGGATTCAGAATATGAAGTCCATTGGGACTTATACGTTCGAATCTATCAAATTCATTTGATATACCAATTATTGAATTTGAAAAACTTTATTTTCACACATACCATGGGGTATGCTATGCTGGGTCTCTGCGTAAAACCATATGCTACAAGCTCTTATTGTTCACCACCTTGCTTCTGAAAAGAAACTCTGAGGGAAGATATTACTGTGGTAATACTTCTCATCATTGAACAAGAGCAATCTCCTTAATTGCCACCTTTTAGTTTGACCAAATTTGAGTGTGAAGACACTCTGCCTAGGACTTCTGGTCTGGATCCAGTAAGGTAAAAAAACAATCTTTGAGGAGTACATGCTGCGACAATTTGTAGTCTTTAAATGATTGATTCGGTTCTTGAAATCAATATAGCATGTGAAAATATTAACCCTTTTGGACTCCGAGTCATTTCCCATATGGAGTCAGGGTGTTCCAATGTTCTAGGATCAGAATTTGGATGCACCGTTGATCCGGGCGGATTTTGATCCAGGTTTTGGATGCTCATCCATTTTGGGTGTCTACCAACTTGAGGTTGGCTTGGATTTACTGATTTGGAGGATATTATCCTCGGTATCCTCGGACGCTTACTTGGAGCATTATCCTTAGGAGCGGTCGTACTTCTCCCCCTCTTCTTTGGAAGTGGGAGTTGAATGGCTTTAATTGGTACCTCCATTCTTTCAGGCGCATTATATGTAGGATAAGAAGATTTTGTGACACCCTTATTATCAGTAAATGTTTCTGGCAGATTCTTTGCAATATGATGCAAATATAAGATATTCGGTGCCTCCTGTTCTTCTTAGGAAAGAATATGAGTTGCAAAAAGCAACAGCCAGTCGACGGAGATCACAACCTCCATCTTGGATACTTCTCCGTTCTCGACGTAGGCCTCTTCTGTTCTCTCGATCTTCTTTATCGACTTCTGCCTCTCCCTTTCGAGCGAGTGCAGAGAGAGCGAAACAGTGCTGATAACGTGTTAAAGCGTAAATGTAAATGAACAAGATTTTGGGAGAACTATTCCTTTCATTGATCTCTGAAATATATTTATACAAGTGAAGGGGTGCCACGAAGAGTCAAGACTATTCCCAAAAGACATGCCATTTGGGACTACAACTAACTATCTAATCCTATCCACTAATCCTGTGCTTGATGGATGAGATCACTCATGAAGAGACACATGTTTGTCTGTAGACGTCCGTTCGCGTATAGGTATTGTTTCACAACAAAAATAAGAGACGATGCAAACAGGATCGAGAAAGGCCCATAGCCTGAGTCCCTAATCGACTAGCTCAGCGCTAAATTGGCTCTGCAACATGTTTTTGTTAAACAGAGAATGTAAATAAACAATGATTTGGGGAACAACTGTTACTTTTATTGATCTCTTAGATTATATACAAGTGAAGGGCCGTGTTGTACAGACGTCGTACGGACGTGACTGTTTGGGAAAAGGCAACTATTCACTGGAACAGCCTACTACCAAAGGGACATGCCCCTTCATAGTTCTAACTGCTTATACTAACTAACTGCTAATTCTCTTCATCTGTTGATGAGATCATTGGTGTCTGTTAGGAACAGACACCATTTCTTAACACTCCTCCTTAATCGAATCTTCTTTGAGATCAATGCAGCTGTATGCTTGGATTCCCCAAAAAACCCTGTGTGAAAATATGAGAAATATGTATGTATAGATATGCTATAAAAACTTCTTTAAACCATATAGGAAAATAAGGAGAAAATAGCATATATGAGTGTGATTTAAATAAATCATTATGTCATTGGTGTCCCATTAAAAACCCAAGTAGGGAAAAATATAGGAGATACGACATATAGATTACTCCCCCAAAAACCATTTTAGGAAAAATATGAGCAATATAAAGTGATATGTCGCTAAAACTCCTGTAAAAACCTAGTGGGAAAATTAGGAGAAAATATGACGACATATTATTGGTATTGCCTCTTGGATAACTCACATGAAAAACCTTTTTAGGGAAAAATTATGGATGAGTTATGAGGGCAATATGTGTCTTTGATATTTCCCACAAAAACCCCGGTGGGGAAAATAGGAAATATGACGCATGCTTATGTTAATATTACCTCATTAAAAACTTTAATAAGAAACCATATAAGTAAAACTTGTGAAAAAAAAGAGTATAATATGATGCTGGTATAGGTCAACATCTAGGAGATGTCTCCCTCTGATTCTGGCAAATCTCGAAGTCGCCGCATGCCAATTCCATGTACCAATTTTTAAAACACAGAAGTTGGTAAGGACTTACTAAATAGGTCAGCGAGATTATCACATGACTTGATTTACAAGATGTTTATTTCCCGCTTTTTGTAATTCATGGTGATAAAACAGTTTTGGAATAGTATGCTTAGTGATATTGCTCTTTGTGTAACATGTTTGCATCTGTGTAACACAAGCAAAATTATCTTCATAGATAATTGTAGGTGATTCAATTGAACCAATACCACATGACTATTGTATGTGGTTAATCATTATACGAAGCCATACACATTCTCGTGATGCCTCGTATAGAGCAATAATTTCAGAATGATTAGTAGAAGTCGCTGTCAGAGTCTGCTTAGAAGACTTCCATGAAATAGCTGTATCTCTATGTAGGAATACAAATCCTGTTTGGGATTTTCCATTATAAGGATCAGATAAGTAACCTACATCAGTATAACCAATCATATTGGGATCATGATTTTTCTTGAAGAATAAACCAAGATCCTTTGTGCCTCTAAGGATACACTTCGCTCCCGTCCAATGATGGCGAGTTAGGTCCGCACTATGCCTAGCTAGTAAGTTCACTACAAATACGATATCAGTCCTGGTGCAATTTGCAAGATACATAAGTACGCCAATGACACTGAGATATGGGATCTCTGATCCCAACATCTTTTCCCCAATATCCCATGGTCTAAATGGATCTTTCCCTATTTCTAAGGAACGAACAACCATCGGAGTTTTATTAGGGTATGATTTATCCATATTGAATTTCTCTAATATTTTCTGGATATAGGCTGATTGATGCACTAAAATCCCGGAAGGACGGTGCTCAAGTTGTAAGCCTAGGCAATACTTGGTCTTACCCAAATCCTTCATCTCGAATTCCCTCTTTAGATGTTTGCGTGCTTCATCTATATCCTTTGGGCTGCCAATGATATTTAAATCATCAACATACATGGATATAATACAAAATCCCATTCGAGATTTCTTAATGAAAACACATGGGCAATCATCATTATTAGTGTATCCTTTCTTTAGAAGGAATTCTCTCAGTCGGTTATACCACATTCGTCCCGACTGCTTCAAGCCATATAATGACTTGTAGTTTTACATAATACATGTTGCGATTTGCTTTTGGATTCAAAATTTGGATTCCATTGGGAACCTTCATGTATATGTCCGAATCAAGTGACCCATATAGATATGATGTCACCACATCCATCAACTATATAGATAGATGATTTTGAACCGCCAATGATATTAAGTATCGAAAAGTAATTCCACTCATTACTGAAGAATATGTTTCATTGTAATCAATGTTGGGTCTCTGCGTGAACCCTTGTGCTACTAGCCTCGCTTTATATCTCACCACCTCATTGTTCTCATTCCGTTTCCAGATGAAAACACATTTAAAGCCTACAGGAAAGACTTTGGAAGGTGTAGGTATTGCAGATGTGAATACCCCTCTTCTAGTGAGCGAAGCTATCTCAACTTGAATTGCTTCTTTCCATTGAGCCCAGTCCGAGCGCTTTTTGCACTCTGCCATGGTCTTGGGATCTAGATCATTAAGAAATATTTCTACAATTGCTGCTGAGAAGTACATGTCGACAACAGTAGTCTTACGATCGTATGATTCTCTAGAATCTATGTAATTGATGGAAATTTCTTTCACCCCATTATTTGACTCAACATTTCCCAAAACTATGGAGTCAGGGTGTTCCGATATCCTAGAACCAGAATTTAGATGCACCATTGATCCAGGTTGTGGATTTGGTCCTGATGTTGGATTTCTATCCACTATTGGGTGTCTACCAACTTGAGGTTGGCTTAGATTTACTGATTTGGAGGATTTAGCCCTCGATATCCTCAGATGTTTACTTATAGCATTATCCTTAGGAGCGGCCGTACTTCTCCCCCTCTTCTTTGAAAGTGGGAGTTGAATGGTTTTTATTAGTACCTCCACTTTTTCAGGCGCATTGCGAGCAGGATAAGAGGATTTAGTGACACCCTTATAACCAGTAAATACTTCTGGCAGGTTATTTGCAAATATGTTGCAAGTTTATGATTTTCTAAACTTGTTGTTCAGTCTCTAGAGTATGTGGATTTGAGGGGGGAATGCCTCAGGCATTCCAGATGATTTCTTGGCATTCATTTTGGTACTTGAAATCTCCCCCTAATGTCAGGAAATGGTCCTCATTAAATATGCAGTCAGCGTATCAGGCCATGAATAAGTCCCTTGTAAGAGGCTTGAGGTAGTTGATAATTGATGGATATTGATATCCCACATAGATACCAAGTTTCCTATGTGGGCCCATAGAAGTACGCTTAGGCAATGAGATTGGTACGTATACAGCGCAATCGAATTTTTGCATATGGGAAATATTTGGCATATTCCCACGTACTAATTGCAATGGGGAGACTACGTGATATGTAGTTGGTCGCAATTGAATTAAGTCAGCAGCGCGTAAGACTGCATGACCCCAACATGAAGTTGGTAGGTTGCAATTTTGTAATAACGGTCTTGCAATGAGTTAATTCTCTTAATAAGAGATTCTGCTAAACCATTTTGTGTATGGACATATGGGACAAAGTGCTGAACTTGAATTCCCAAAGCCATACAATAATCGTTGAAAGCCTTTGAGGAAAATTAAGCAGCATTGTCCATTCGAATTGATTGAATTTGATGTTCAGGATGATGTGCTCTAAGTCTAATAACTTGAGCAATAATTTTTGCAAATGCATGGTTACGTGTGGACAAAAGACACACATGAGACCATCTAGTAGATGCATCTATTAGAACCATGAAGTATCTGAACGGTCCAGACGTTGGTTGTATAGGGCCACAAATATCTCCTTGAATGCGTTCAAGAAATTTTAGTGACTCATTTTGGATCTTAACGGGCGATGGCCACATGATCAATTTCCCTGTAGCGCATGAAGTGCACATAAAATCTGAAGATTATGGGAATTTAGCAGTATTTAACTCATGACCTTTAGAATTGTTGATAATTTTTCGCATCATCCCTATACTAGGATGGCCAAGGCGTTCATGCCAAATTTTGAATGCATCAACATTCTGAAAAATTACCTTGTACGCAACATGCGATACGGGTTTGATGTATGTGTAGTACAATCTAGACGAAAAAGAGGGAATTTTCTCAACAATTTGTTTGCCATATCCGCTATTTTTAGTAACAAGAAGAATTTCCTCATTATTGTCATCACGGGTTTCTATATGGAAATCATTTTGACGGATATCTCTATAACTTAACAAGGTACGCTTTGAATTAGGATACAATAATGCATCCTCAATTGTAATTTGGGTACCCATGGGGAGTACAATAGTGGCACGACCAGATCCAACTATTGTAGCATTGCGCCGGCGATTGTCAAAACATTTCCTTGTCTTTTTGTAAGAGTTTGGAAATATTTTGTTTCCAAACCATAAGTTCAGAATGTTTTTCGGCCTCAAATAAAGTTTGTATAAGCTCAGAATAAACCTGGAAACGTCTTTCACAGTATTGTTGTTGAAGAATCCTTTCAGAGGAAAGCATAGTAGACAGAGTCTTTTCTATTTTATCCGCATCTGTAGGTTCTTTCTCGCAGAATTACAACTTTGAGCAAATCCTATGAACAACATGGTTGTAATCACTCATAGTTTTAAAATTCTGTAAGCGAAGTTGCGTCCACTCATAGTTGGCCACAGGCAGGACAAGTGCATTTTGTTGTTCATAGCGTTGCTTAAGAGAATTCCATAGATTTCGTGGGTTCTCTTCCAACAAGTATTCAGCATTAAGGTCAGGATGAATATGGCTCCTAATGAGATATAGGGCCATGTATACATGTTGATCTTCAAGTGGTGCAACACCCTCTTCGGGTGGTAACACAGCTCGATAAAAGTCCACGGGACGCAAGACTAACCTTTTCGTTCACAGCCCATATGGGATAATTGTGGCCATCTAGAGCAAGCAAATCAAACTCTTTGACGGTCATTGATCCTACACGAGGCAAACCATCAAAATATTTTAAGTTATTAAAATGTTGTGGTGTATTGTAATTATGGGATGCAAAATAGAGACAAGATAAATCTTGTATTATTAATGCTATAAAGATCTCATGTGCATAATGAAATAATGGAGGTAGTCACCATAAAAGTGAAGACCTCAAATTGGGCATAGTCTGTATTAATAGTAGATGCTAAGTAATTATACAAGTTGTATAAACACGTCTTAAGGTAGTCATCAAAAATGATGTAGACCTTAGTCAATTCACAAACGAATTGGATACGCGCGTTGAGGATAGTCACTAAGTTGTGGACTTAGTGTAGATCCTACAGTAGCAACTATGGTGCTACCTTGTGTATGGCCAATAGGAATGCGAATTAATGGTAGTCATCTTTGTGAAAAGATGTAGACCAAATGTTCTCATTTGTGATGTTGGGTACGCACGTTGAGGATAGTCACTAAGTGTTTCCTTAGTGTAGATCCCGCAGTAGCAACAATGGTGCTACCTTGTGTATGGCCAATAAACAAATAGGGAACATGCGCGTTATACAATTGATGAGAAAATATACATAAAATGTCGCATCCATTGTTTAAGCGCGTAGTGCTTTAAAGTCAAAAAGCATAAAAGGGGCATAAATAAAATGATCGATTGCAAAAATGATTAATGAATAAATAATTTGCAAGATCATGGTCGTAATAACAAGGATATTATTTTATTAGATTTGCCATACATACAGGGACAAATACTTTGAATAATATCATAAATGGATATTTTACAATGATAAAATATCACAAGTACAACTATAGTTAAAGACAGCGACTAAACACAATAGTACTTAATTTTACAGCACATAATTATAAGAGACTAACATAGTCATTGACGAATTAATGCAGAAAAATAAATAAAACAGAAGGAGTTAGTCGGGCCAAAAGAATCAGGAACAAGCCATTTTCGTTTTGGCCTAGCCTGGTCCAGTTGGGTGCACAGTAGACAGCAGGGAGGAAGGGTAGGGCGCAGGCCATTGAGCCAGCCCATTTGTGGGCACAAGCCTTTAAAAGGCAAGGAGCAAGCGATAGATAGGGTTTCACAGCCCCTGCTCGCCGCCACTGCCTTGTAAAAAACAGACACCATCATCGCCGCAAGCCACCTCGCCATCACACTCCACTGCGCCACCGCTGTCACCGGTCTTCAGTTCGAGGAGGACTCCCCCTCGTCGGGGGAGTAGAAGCCGCTGCCGCCGCTAGCCATGTTGAGCACCTCCACCGACGGGAGGCCGAGCACAGCCGGGTTCCAAGTCCCTCGACAGATCTTCGGGCGCCTGTCCACGGCGGCCACCCTGCGGGCGATGAGGCAGCAAATAGTGTGGGGCGTGGTGGCGCTGCCCTCAGTAGAAGTTGGAGGAGCCAGGAGAGCCTTCTCCTTCATGCGGGCCGCAGCCTTCGCGCGTGTCGCGGGCGGAGGAGCCGTTGGCGGGGTCACCGCCGGAGGAGGAGCCGAGGGGCCCGCGCATGCCGGAGGCGGAGCCGAGGGTCCGGCCCTGTCGAGGAAGAAGTACGACGAGACGCTAGACCTCGCCGCGCTGTTGAAGATGTCGCCGATGCCGAGGCCGATCACCACATCTTCCTCTTCCTCAATCTTCATGGCGTCAAGCGCGGGAGCAGCCCGTGTGTTCAGAAACCATAGATCGAGCGGGGGGACGCCATTGCCTGTCGCCATTGGAGTCGGAGAGGCTGGTGTGGGCGTTGGCAGCGAGTATGAGTACTCAAGCGTGTGCGGGATCGAGGTGAACTCCTTGCAGAAGTCGCACCAGAAGCGAGGCGTTGAAGGTGCCGGCGACATCGGCTCCATGGGGACGTACGCGGGTATAACGATGGGCTCGGCAACCACTTCATCAATGGGCGGCGCCGGGGCTTCCACGACTGGTGGCGCCGGGGCTTCAACCGTTGGAGGCGTAGCGTTGCTGGGGTCGACACCGTCCAAGCCAAGGCAAGGAGATGGTGGTTGGCTCTACAGACGTAGATCGCGCGGAGGAGAAGCATGGCGGCCATGAACTGGAGTCCATCGGCGGCGAGGAACTGCATTGGAACGGAAGCCACGAACAACGGAGTCGAAGAGGCGGCCGAAAGGACCATGGTCATGACCATGGGCAATGTTGCGGCGAACACGAGGCCTAAGGCGCTCGAAGACGCTGCGGCGTTGTCCATGGTGGCCGTGGTGACGGATCGGGCCACGGCGAACTCCGCCGACGCGACGAAGGGCGAAGAACAGTCGACGAACAACATATGACGGTAAGTCGATCCTTGCCATGCTTACCGATGGGGGTTTAGGGGCATGTGCCTCTGTCGTCGTCATTCTCTTTCGCCTATCCAAAAGAGCAAATGTGCTGATAATGTGTTAAACAATGAATGTAAATGAACAATAATTTGGAAACAACTGTTGTTTTCATTGATCTCTTAGATTATATACAAGTGAAGGGTCACGTTGTACGGACGTCGTACTGACGTGGCTGTTCGGAAAAAAGCAACTTTTCACTGGAACAGTCTACCACCAAAGGGACATGCCCCTTCGTAGTTCTAACTACTTATACTAACTAACTGCTAATTCTCTTCATCTGTTGATGAGATCACTGGTGTCTGTTCACTGTTTCTTAACAGTTTTGTGGTGCTGCAGCTCGGCGCAAACCTGCGTCGCCAAACTGCTTGTCCCCTTCTTTTTCTCTCTCATCCACGTAGGATTACTCTGAGTTGTTAGGCTGTCGCACCGCTGCCCGGTAAAACGGCCGGTACACTAGCGGTGGCGTACCGCGCGCCTGCAACGCACGCGCTAGCGTACCGGCCGGGTCTGCCACCGCTACAGACAGCGCAGGCGAGGGAGGCGCACAAAACACTGTAGCGCACTGTAGCAGAGATAGAGTGTTGGTGAGAGAGAGAGGGGGAGGGAGGAGAATAAAATATAGAATAGTAGGTATAGAGTATGGAATAGAGATAATACGAGTGCGGAAGAAATGGATATAGAGTAGAGAATCTCGATGACTAGAATAGAATATTTCTTTTAAGAAAATGGAAATAGAGATGAATTAGCCTTATAAGTCAAGGGACGTGGCCTTTGTACCTGCTCTTATGATTGATTGATTAGATTGGACTCGTGTGATTGGTGCGCGCTGAGCAGTACGTACTGGTGCATTGTGTGGCTACTGGAGAACCACCCCGGGCGGCAGCTACTCGAACGACGAGGCCTAGCAGATGATCATGCTTCGCCTGCGAACCACGTCGGCGCACGCAGCCCAGCGCCCGACACCGAGGCATTGTTTAGTTCGCGGCTAGGAATTAGTATTTGGCACTATAATACTTTTGTTTATATGTGGTAATTATTGTCCAATCATGGTCTAACTAGACTCAAAAGATTCGTCTCGTAATTTACGATCAAACTGTGTAATTAGTTATTTTTTTATCTACATTTAATACTTTATGCATGTGTCCAAAGATTTGATGTGATGGAAAGAGAGTGAAAAAACTTTGAATCTAAACGAGGCCCGAAGTTATTCGTGCGTCTCCGACACCAACAGGACTCGTCGCTGCCGAGGAAGGTAGCCAACCAGCGGGCGTTGCACGCACCCTCAGGCCTCTGTCAGGGCGGTAACGATGCGCTGCCGCTGGAACTGAAGCTGTCGACGAGAGCCACCGTACATCAGGCATTCAGGCTGGTTCATTCAGTGTGGCTTACGGCCTTACGGGTGGCCCCAGATATACAGCAGGCCCACTGGAAGCCAGTGATTCACCACCTCAGTTAAGTTCACCTTGTTTTACTTGACCCTCGTAATGTGGGGCCTGTTCTGCACTGCCTTGAGTTGTGGGTCCCGTCGCTCATGTCGTCATACTCATCCGTGAAGGTGGAGAAATGACCGCAGAGGGCTTGCAGTGAATCTACAACGGTCATTTTCCGCCTTCCGGTTGGTTCCTGCTTCCCAGCGGTTTGAAAATGTGACCGTACGCCGTACAGGTGAAGTGCTCCGCAAACCCATGGTTCGGTTGGTTGGTTTATATCGTTGCTGGTTCGTGAAAAAGTACTGCTGACTGGTTTATGTGAGAGAAAAATACTGTTCCGGTTGAAAATTTACGATCATTTACGACAAGCCATAGCCAAACGAACAGGCTGATGGCACTACTGTACTTAGAACTAGGGCGCTGCTTGGTTCATGTTTAGTAAAAAAGAGTGGTTAATTATAACGGAAGCATCGACAGAATATCGTCGGCAGTCCTCCGAAGGGTATCCCATGAAGGTAGATTAATCGGCAGAGAAGCGTGTGATCAAGAACAAGAAGGCAACAGAGACACACGAGTTAGACAGGTTCAGGCCGTCAGTATGACGTAATACCCTACTCCTGTGGTTTGTTGGTTTGTATTAGCTATCGTATGATATTGTGTGAGTTTGGAGGGGGTCCCTACCCGCCTTATATAGTCCGGGGGCAGAGTTACAAGTCGATTAGATCTGAGAGATAACCGGAAAGTAATAACAGATTACAGGAATCTTGGAATCCATACGTATTCTAACAGATCTCGTAGTATCTTCAGGATATCTTCCCGGTGTCTTACGGGAGGCGCTGAGCAGAGTCGTGCTCCGAAAGACTTCGTCTTGTGGGCTGGACAGTGGGTATCCAGGGTCGTACCCCACATGAACTATTTGTCAGTGTTATCTGTTACTATTTAATGAGAAACGCCAAAACTTTTTTGTCGGTGTTATCTGATACTATTTTACAGAAAATGTCTATTCGCTTAGTTTGTTGCGTGAATAGCTAAGCTAACTGATATTATCGGGAGGTGGATGAGACACTACTAAAAAAGAGTGGTAATAATAACGGAATTATTTGTCAGAGCTATCCGTTACTATTTAACAGAAAACATCTATTCGTTTGGTTTGTTGCGTGGATAACTGAGCTAATTGATAGTGTTCGGCTGGTACAGATTGGCACCGTAGTTCGACTGATTTTGGATGATTCAATAGTATTATATGAGAGAGAATATGCTGAAACAAGCTAAAACAATCTAAGACCAAATGAGCCGAACATGCCCGATCCCTTAGTATTGATTATGTCAAAGTCAAACCAAACAATGAGCAATGTGATCTTACTATAACTGCGAACCATTACCGCGCAAAAAAGCCAAACCAAACAGCATCATCATATACTCCATCGCTAAAGCTACAGAAAAAGAAATGTGTAAACAACTTGTAAGCTTTGACAATGGACATCAAATTCTTTACTTCACACGTGAGGTAGCTTGGACGGGCCTCGATTGAACTGGGCGAACAATTTTGAGCCAACCCAGAAGTTGGATAGTACTCCGTACATGAATCATTAGCCAGTAGCCACATTGATGCTCTACTGAATACCATACCTGACAATCGATTGCTCTGTCCGCTCGAACTTATTAGCCGTATCGTTTCAGCGAAATCACGTTATTTTTCTCTCACGACAAATCAGCATCAGCATCAGTATCAGTCGTTTTTCAGCCAGTCGAACAGGATCATCAACTGTACTGATTACCATATCAGGGATCATTTAAAGAACGCGGGCTGTTCATAAAATGACTTCATAAAATAGGAAGCAATAACACATATCCAAAAAGACTTGGTCCAAACAAAATCCAAAACACGTAAACAGGAAGAAAAGGAAGGAAAATATAAATAAATAATACAAAAAAAGTCTCCTGAAATTCTCAACTGGTCTGTTCGTTGGTTATTTTCTGGGCTAATAAACCCAGCTGATGCTGGTTTGTTGCGAGAGAAAATCATTGTTGGCTGGCTAATAAGGGGGTGTTTGGTTTCGAAGACTAAAGTTTAGTCCCTGTCACATTGGACATTCGGATGCTAATTAGGAGGACTAAATATGAGTTAATTATAAAACTAATTATACATATGGAGACTAATTTACGAGATGAATCTATTAAGCATAATTAATCTATCATTAGCATATATTTACTGTAGCACCACATTATTAAATCATAGAGTAATTATACTTAATAGATTCGTCTCGTAAATTAATCTCAATCTATACAGTTAGTTTTATAATTAGTCTATATTTAATACTTCAAATAAGTATCAAACATTCGATTAACCTAGGTCATGTTTAGTTCCTCTGATTCCTGAATTTGGCACTATGCAAAAAGAAGATTCCCCGTCACATCAAATTTGCGGTACATGCATAGAGTACTAAATATTGACGAAATTTAAAACTAATTACACAGTTTGGTTGTACTTTGCGAGACGAACGTTTTGAGCCTAATTAGTCAACGATTGGATAATTATTACCAAATAAAAACAAAACGCTACTGTAGCTACATAAACGGCAGGAAATCCGGCGGCGCCGATTCAGTGGCAACTAAACATGGCCCTAGACTGAAATTTAGTCCGTAGAACGAAACACCCCCTGAGCCTGGTCGAAACCAACCAACGATCACACACTGAACGTCTCGAAAAGAGGGGCAGTCACGTCATGTTTCACACGCCCGCGAGCCGTTTCACTTCTCACAGTCCCCCCCCCCCCCGGCTCTTCCTTCCATCCCCTTGAAGTCCCCTTCCCCTCCGTCTGCTTTCGTCAGACGCCCCCCCCACAGAAACCACCCAAAAACCGCGCAGCCGGCCACGCCCCCACGCGCGGAGTGCTCTGGTTTTCCCACTCCCGGTGCCCGTTGGCGCAGTCTGAGGCCGGGGTGGGCGCTTGCATTGCCACGGCGGCGCTCGGCGTTTCGCGCGAGCGGTTACGAGGGGGGCCGCGGAGATGGTCCACTCCAACGCCAACGCCCTGCTGTGGAAGAAGGGCCCGGTCCGGACGGTGTGGAAGTTGTCGGCCTGCAAAGAGTCAGAGCTCAGTCGGGACAAGGTCGCGCGCACGGACATCGTCGCCGCCGTTGGTAACGACTCCATGTCCCCTCCTGCAATGCGAGAGAAATCCCTCTTTTTTTTCACTGGTTTGTTAGAGTAGTTTGTGCACGGATAAGGGTTGGGCCAGATGGGTCCTTCTCTAAAACAGTAATTTGTGATGTTGGTTTGGAACAGTGCGAGAAGCGGGGAGAAGGGAAGGGTTTATGTAGGAGTTTATGTTTAAATTTAAAGGCCGTATGCGAGGGGAATTTGGGCTCGAGAACATGGGCACGAGGGGAGGAAGGCTTCTTGTGTGTTTGGTGTCTTTTTTCCCTGCGGTGTGGAGTTTGTGTAATTCAGATTTGTCATCTCAGTCTTGGTTGTATCTTTATAGACGGTTTTGGCGAGTGCAAGGTTTGGGGGGGTTTAGGTCAGGGAGGGTTTCATTGATGCCATTTGAGCATAATCCCAACAATCAGGTGCACCATACAGACTTACCATGTCAAGCAATTCACCCATCTGTCTGCCAACTTGTAGCCTTGAATTGGATGATGATCTGTACAAGTGTTGTTGGTGATGTTGATATAAAGGGGGCACCTTTCTTTTTATAAACCTTGTTCAGGAATTCTCCTAATGGGTTTGTAATGCTATCGCTTTTCATTTCACCATTGGCAGATGAGATTATTTTGGATGTGCACAGCGAACATGGACTTCGCCTCGAAGTACTGGCAACGCTTCTGTTTGGAATTGTTAGGATATTCTCCAAGAAAATAGATTTCATCCTCTATGATTCCTATGAGCTTCGTCGGTCATTTCAACTAAGTCAACTTGCTGAACCTACTGTGCCAAGTGGAAGGTCGACACCCAGAGTTTTGAAGCAAGTGAATAAAGATATCCGTGTAGGAAGGTCAGTGGCAGGCCAGCAAAACACCAGCAAAGTAACAAAAACTGTTCATGCTGTGAGAACAACTGAAGTCTCTAGTGCAATATCAAGTGAAGGCCACTCTGTAATGGTAGAAACAGAAGTTACTGTAGGGATATCTGTGGTAATCAAAGAAGCACGTGTACCAAATGGTCTGCCAACCTTCACAAGACCGACAAGATTTGAGCTTGACTCTTTTGATTTGGGGATTGATGAAGATACGTAAGAATTCCTGGTCATATACTAGTCTCATTATTACATGGAACGGGGTTTCTTAGCTATACTCTCAACCTTTTTTTGCAGAGATGATGAAGGTGATGACCACCATCAGTCGGCACACCAAGGTAATAATGTCACTACCATTTGCCTTTACTTATATTGTTCTGTTCTCATCGGTTTTGTTGTATTGGGATACTTCAACCAGACCTCTGCATTTTGGACCTAGCAATGCATATAATTGAAAAGTTGCAAATATGTGCCTGTTTCCTTTTGATTGTTAAACATTTTATACATCCCCTGCTTTGTTTTTTTGTATAGATATTGTATTGAGAGACGAGAGACATCATGCCCCCTATTTTTATGAGGTACGCAGCTCCCTCTCCTACAATCTGGGCAGTCACTTTGGCATGTGCATGGACCCACGATGGATGTGTGGTGTTAGTTTTTAATATATGTAGTTCCAAGTTAGTTTCATCTCTTTCATGAACTATTTTGCAAAATAATTAGTTAATTACACTCAGTTTCATCTTAGACATGTGGTACTCTTTGAATTAAGATGCAATATTGCTGGCTTCATCTTTGCAAAACTGAACCTTAAAGTTTATTCAATGCTACAGCCTTATCAGACGACACCATGTTCATATGCTGTTGATTCTGCTTTTTTTATGCCGGAATACATGTAAGCACCCGAGCTTCCTCCTAATGATGCTAAAAGAACGTTATGTCCTCTGGATTTCTGAGCTTCCTTGTAATGCAGTGCTCTTCCAAATAATATTCTAGACTTCACTGAAGGGGATAAACCTGAAATAGAGGACAAGGATGCTGATTCTGCTTGGTTCACACCATTGAAGGAGTAAGTATACTTGCTGTTGCCTTCCTGCCCTTAACAGCACAAGAGCACATTTCTTCTCTTGCTGATTCCTAAAATGAATTTGTAACAGTGTTCTTCCACCTGAGATGATGGATCTGGTGGCTGAAGCAAAGGATCTTGCAAAGGAAAGCAAAACTGGGGATAATTCTGTAAGGGAAGTGAACACGGATGAGAATAATGGGGGTTCTGATTGTACTGTGATTTCTATCCCTCTGCAAGAGTGAGTAAAAGCTACATTTTTTCCCACAAATTTTCTTTTGGTACAGCTAATCATTTACTTCAAGATCTTTAGGTCGTACTGTTAATAGATCTTGATCAGATTAAGCATGTTTGAAACAGAAATCAAGAACTGCAATACTCTGATAATGCTCTGGAGAATATGGCTTGTGGAAGTCGGAGTGCAAATTACACAACTGAAGCATCAGAAAATGATTCACTGCTAGGAAAATTGAATACTGCCGCACCTGCAGCAGGATTTCCAGGGCTTGGCAGTGACACTGGAGAAGGGTCACTTGAGCCTCTTGTCATAAGATGTGAAACAAGGGCAGATAATGAGTTATCACCTTCTACTCCGGAGCCTTTGCAAGAGGGTATCCCAGGTCTGTTTTGTGACAAAATTATCTGCTCTACTTATGGTCTTAATCATACCCATTATGGACTTCTTTACTTCTGATCCAGGGCCATCCTCTTATTCTAGATTTGGGGTTAGGACACCAGCTAAAACTGAGAAGAGCCAGGCTACTAGAAAAAGAAGAAGATCATTCTTATACAATAAGCAGGATTATATACAGACGGAACGAGAAAGCCAGCGGAGGGTCAGGAGAAAGTTAACTTGGTCATTGTTTGATGATGAGGGCACCGTGCTGTCAAATGAGTAAGAACAACTTCTAGCTTGCTTGTACAAACTGTTTCACCAGTTGCAATACTTGTACTTGATTGTTTGAATATGTTGGTGTAGTAGCTATTGTTACCTTATGCTGTCCTTACCACCTTAAGCTGGGTTTTGGGCATATCTGATAAATCTCGGCACACATTTGTCTTTCATATATATTTGAGACAAGTTTTTTTTTTAGGGAAATACAGTAGGGGAAACCCCTACTGTGGTGTTCTTGCCCCTTACACAGAGTAAGCAAAGCTGTACAGAACCATCAAGGGTAGACTAAAAAACTTTACAACAGGCTATTTGGCCAAAGGGAGAGGCTGAGTCTAAGAGCAGGCTTAAATCTGTGAAAATGCATATATCATAGAAGCTTTTTGGTTGGAATTTCCAATTTTCCATAAGAGGGCTTGGGATATCTCATACAAACTTTTTGGTTGGATTTTCCATAAGAGAGCTTCTCTGTGTCTTTTAACAGGGAACATGTATAATTCAAACCATAATCATTGGATAATGGTTAGGAACATAAAACATTTAGTTTGAGTATTAAAAATCAACATGGCAAAATAGCTTTCATTCTAATTTCATGCCTTGCTAATTCAAAATCCCAAAAGCTGGTTTGTTGGTGTTTAATTATATAGCCTCACTAGGGTTTATTGACCATAGTTGAGTGGACCTTTAACTGCTATGATTTTAAACCAGATGAAGTGATTCAAGAAACCTAATCAAGTCAAACAAGCCATATACGTTTTCTCATTGAAGTTTTGTTCACTTCGAACACCTGAATTGAATGGCAAGGGGTTTTGTTTTCCATATTCTTCATTTTCCTTTTTGTTGGGACTAGGTAGATGGTGGTCTGCACTTTCTTTGAAGTGATATCAGAATATTATGGACTGTTCCATGGTTCCACTGAACTGTAACATCTTATTATTTTGGTAATATATTTTAGTTCCTTCTTATTGTAGGATGTTGAGAGGAGCAATAGAGAATGCAAGTGATCTTGTGCAGCAGAGAAGGAAGGCGCCTCACACTCATCTTGATATTTGGAGGGTGGCAAAATTGGGATCTCTGCCGTACACCTTCATGGATCCACTGATTCCATGTAGGTCACTTATTTATCCTTCATTAGGTGCAATTATTGATGTAACCTTTAATAACTGAGTGTGTCCTCTTATTTTGACAGATCAGACTACAATCCCCCTTGCACACGGTACTGCACCAGAGGCACCTGAAAGTTCATGCGAGGAATCAGTTAAAGCCCGGAGGCGTCTTTCCTATGAACACTCTGAATCCATCCATGCTTGCAAGGATACTGGAAGCACAGAACGAGAAAGCATTTTAGATGCATCAAGAAAGAGGAAACTGGAAGAGCCAATTGACCCTGAGGTTCCTGTTGACTGTCAAACAGAAAGTTGGCCTGTTCAAGACGAAGTTTGTGCATGTAATGAAGATACAATCAAAGAGAAGAGCACTCAAGTCAAAGGAGATGAACCTAGTTCCAAAGCACCACCGAAGAACGGACTACATGAATCAGAAAACCAAATTCCGTTGCACATTGAAGCACTGAATGCTTCTGTAGATAATATAGATGAGGTAAGCTATGCATCAAACCCGCTTGATAGAATCGTCTATGATTTACGATGCAAACTAATGCTTTTGAAATGACATTCGCTCGCAGGATATTCTTGTGGACGAAGAGCACTCCAGAGATGAAGGTATATGGAACTGTTATAGCTTGTGCTTATGCTGTGATGTTTCTTAAGTTTGCCAGGCTCTTATATGCACATTGCTGTTTTGCAGGTTTGCAGAATTCAACCAGGACTAGGTAGCTAATGATCTTGTTCTGTTGCTTATAACTATTTCCTTCCTGCTTCTGGCCCACTAGTCTGTTGCTTATCGCTTATCTGAATTTACTAATTTAGGAAAATAGCAAGTCTCCTCCATCAGCTATTCCTGGACCAGAAGAAAAAGGAGGGAACTACTACTTTAAGTCTCAGTCAAGTCCTTGAAGGGACAAAGAGGAAAACTGCAGCATCATTCTTCTATGAAACTCTGGTATGGTTTCTGTAATTTCCTGCTTGAATGATAATCTGTGTGACTTCAGATTTCTTTGTTGAAAGATGGATCTGTCTTTGTATTGCTATTGGGTAATGATAATTCAAGTTCTGTTCATATTTCCGTTCCAATCCTGAGCTATTCTTTCCTTTCTTGCGGCCAAATCAAAGTATATACTAATAAAAAAAAATGGGATGCTATGAATCTTGGGCATCTCATTTTCTTCATTTCATCCATCATAGTTCCACTCTATTCACTAGAAATTATCTGTACTTTGCAGCTTATTAGTATTAGTAAATAGTAAAATCCTTGTATCCTTGTGCATGTTTTTGCCTGCAGGTTCTGAAGAACCGTGGGCTTGTAGAAGTTAAACAAGAACAGCATTATGATGATATCATACTCTCAGCGACTCCAAAACTTGAAGCAGAGCTTCAGCGCTGTGGGAACTAATTGTCAGATTAGCTTAGCATGCTCCTTTGTTTAAGGGGAGTTTTATGGCCAGACCTAACTCAGTATTATCTATCTCATGTAGTATCTTTTAGATGGTGGTTCGAATTCAGATGTATATATGAGCTGCTCATTGGCGCATGTGTATGAGCGTTAGCTGGTTAGGAGCATAGGATATGTTTGAGTTAGTGATTTAGTTCTAAATTAATGACAGACGTATATCATGGTTCTCTTCTCTAGTGTTGAATGTTCGATGGCATTTGCCAGTATCGTTTCATACCATTTGAGTATTCTCGGGCAAATCACATACAGTTTCTTCTGTCCAGCATGTGAAGTCAATTTAATTTTCGAAGCTCGTCATGCTGTTAAAATTGCCAAACACATTTATGGTATTTGGTTTGAGGTCACTTCATCTTAGATGATGTGGTGTGCATCTTGAGTCGATTTCTCAAATTTTGTGAAATGACTTTATTTTTACTAGTATTAATAGTTATTAGGTTGTGAGGAATGAGGTGACGATGTATCAACCTATTTGGCTATCTAATTTCATAAACCAAACAAAGGTTATTCTATTTTACCGACTAAACAAAAAAGTGAGAAATGAGTAGACGGACTTACCCATTCGGTTCTTTTTTTGCACATGTGATTGTTGAGAATTTTGTTCTAATTCTGAGACAAGCAAGCACTTCCAGCGCTTTTTTTATGAATCAGAGAAAGCGATCGTATGTTCACTCTGAACGCCTTTACTATAGTGAATGGTTTGTGATCAACGGTTGTAATGCCCTTGACTCCTTGGGCAGTAGAGCGGTTCTAGCTTAAAAAGCCAACGAAATCTGGGTCCTAAGAGTATCTCCGACAGTACTATGTAAGAGCATCTCTAGTAGGCTATCTAAATCCACTACCTATCATATATTTAGGCAGTGGAGACAAAAGAACCGTCTTCAACAGGCTATCTATCAGACTACTTACTTTTGTTGGCCCAACAAATTTCTTCTCCCACTACCTACGGGTCAACAAATCTACCTATTTTTCTCCTTCTACTGTATGCTCGGTCACGCGTAGGAGCCCGACGCTGCCGGCCGCAGGAGCCTCAGCGAGGGCCCGCCTCCTCAGCGACTTCCCGGTGAGGGCCAACCTTCTCCCCCATCTCCAACGACTCCCAGCCTTCTTCCCCATCTCCGGCGACTCCCAGCCTTCTTCCTCGCGGTCGCGGATCTCTGGCGCGGCAGCTGTAACACCCTCGGTGTTACACCCTAAATCATTTTAAAAAAAATAAGCATGTCATGAGCATCATGTTTATGTGTTAATGCATGTGATAAAGTGTGTAGATCAATTTCTGTAACTCAAAACGATCAATAAAAACGTGAAACGAAAGTTGCTCCACGATTCGTACAGTTAACAAGTAGAGTTTAAAACCAATTTTTATTAAGCAAAAATACTATAGAACATGTGTGTGATACTTAAATAAAGTTTGAAGTACAAACTTTGTAGATGACAATGAAATACTTGGTATTGAAAAATAATATTGCTAAGTAATATTTTCAGTGGCTTAGAAATGCAATCTGAAATTAAGATTAGCTCAAACACTTAGAAAATTTCTAAGCTAGTGGACAGCTAGACGCTGCTATGTTTAGCAATTTATTTGGAGAGATTGGGTTGATGAGTGGTGTAGTGCTATGATTCGATTTAGTAGTTCCATATGGCATCTTGAGTGTAGTGAAGCCGGTTTAGGTTTAGGAGCAACGGTTTGGTCGTGATCAACGCTTTAAAATTCGTGCACGTCGCATGTCTCGGGCTGGCTGTCCCTGTGTGCGCGGTCACCTCATGCGGGAACTCTGCGTCGCCGTGCTTGGGTGCACCACGTGCACGCGCACTGCCGCGCGTTGGTCGGCCGAGGCCGTCTCGGCCTGGCCGTGGCTCGGTTGTGCCTTGGTCGCTCTGGCCGCAGCGCCTGCTGCTGGTCAGCCGGGGGCCACGGTGCCCCGCTACCGCTGCGCCCTGCACGCTGCTCCCCTGCCTATCTCTGCGCTGCCGCTGCTGGGCTGCCTCTGCATTGCACTGTTGTGCTACTGTGACCCTCCCCCGTCGCGTTGCGCATGTGGGCTTGCCTCTCCTTTCCTGTTGCCATGCGTGACGCTCCGTCATTAATGGAGTTGCGCCCGCACTCACGCCACGCTACCCCACCGCCTGCACACGCATGTTTTGGCTTTGGCGCCAGAGCGCGTGTCGCCCTAGTCACGTCGGTCACGTCCCACCAAGCCGACGTCGCGTTGAGTTTCAGTTTTCCCCTCCCCTCTCTTCTCTCTCCCACCATGGCCGACTGAGCCACGACTTTAAGTGCGGCAGGGAGAGGTCATCTCGGGTCACATCGTGGTGTCTCTGGCGCCACCATCAATCCGCCTAGCCGGCTGTCCTCACCTTGCCTTGATTGGCGCCCGGCCGAGCTCCAATTTTGTAGCTTCGACCCGCCATCGCGCCGTTAAGACCTGTCACCGCCCGCGCCATGGCCAGTCCTCCCCACTTAGTCCCGAGTCAAATTGGCTGCACCAATAGCTCTGCCTTGAGCCCCTCTACGCCATGCGCACGCTAGTCGTAGCTCTAGTGCCACCTTCTCGCCGCTGATGCGGTCGTGCCTTTGTGGTCCGCCGTTCACCTCGCAGCGCGCACGTATGAAAGTTCTAGTTTGGTTTTGGTGAATTGATGAAACCCTAAGTGCTAACCTAGTTTATCAAAGTGATTATGAGATAGGTAGCATTATTCCAAGTGATGAAGCAAATGAAGATCATGACATGATGATGATGCCATGGTGATGATCAAGTGCTTGAACTTGAAAAGAAGAAAGAGAAAAACAAAAAGTTCAAGGCAAAGGTATAAATGGTAGGAGCCATTTTATTTTGGTGATCGAGACACTTAGTGAGTGTGATCACATTTAGAATCGATAGCCGTACTATTAAGAGAGGTGAAACTCGTATCAAAATGCGGTTATCAAAGTGCCACTAGATGCTCTAACTCATTGTATATGTATTTAGGATCTAATGGAGTGCTAACACCCTTGAAAATGTTTGTGAAAATATGCTAACACATGTGCACAAGGTGATACACTTGATGGTTGGTACATTTGAGCAAGGGTGAAGAAGATATAGTTGAAAAGGAGTTAGTCACGCTGGTCACGCAATGACCGAACGCTGGGGTCCAGCGTCTGGTCAGTGGAAGCAGTGAAAACGCCGGCGTCGGTCTTCGACCGGACGCTGGGTCACTTAGTGACCGGACGCTGATGGGGTGCGTCCGGTCCTACTGACGTGGCAGCACACAGTAAAGAGGGTGACTGACCGAACGCTGGGTGAGTCCGGTCAAGGGTGACCGGACGCGTCTGATCGTGAAAAATTGTCTTTGGATGCTTACTAGAAATGACTGGACGCTGAGGTCCTGCGTCCGGTCACTTCGAAGCAGCGCGTCCGATCACAACTTATATGTACTGATGACCGTTGAGATCGGGCGATCAACGTTTGAAGCAGGGGCCACATGGCATGCATCGTGTGACCAGACGCTAGGGTCTAGCGTCCGATCGCCCCATGTTCAGTGCAGTGAGGAGCCCAATGACTCTATTCGTGGGGGCTCTCTATTTAAGCTCTATGGCCGACTCAAGCTCACTCTCTTGGCCATTTGCATTGACATAGCAACCTTGTGAGCTTGGCTAAAGCCCTCCCACTCATCTCCATCATAGATTCAACATCTTTGTGAGATTGGGAGTGAATCCAAGTGCATTGCTTGAGTGTTTGCATCTAAAGGCACTTGGTGTTCGTGTTTCGTTGTGGGATTCGCTTGTTACTCTTTGTGGTTGCCGCCACCTAGACGGTTTGGAGCAGCGAGGATCGTCGAGCGGAGATTGGTAATTGTCTCCGGCTCCGATCATGGTGATTGTGAAGGGTTCTTGACCTTTCTCCAACGGAGAGCCAAAAGGTACTCTAGTAAATTGCTTGTGGCTTGTGTGATCATTATCTTGTGTTGGTTGTGCGGCACCCTATTGAGGGTTTAGTGTGTGATGCCAATTAGCGTGTGAACCTCCAAGTGAGTGAATTGCCACAACGAGGACTAACTTGTCGGCAAGTGAGTGAACCTCGGTAAAAAATTATTGTGTCATCATTTGATTCCGAGGTGATTGGTCTTCATTGGTATTCATCCTTGTGATTGATTGGTTCACTCCTCGACATGGCGGTATAACTATCTTAGTCTCTCTCTCTCTCTCTCTTTATATTACCGCGGACTAGTTGTTAAGCTCTTTAGTGTAGTTAGTTGTGAAAGCTTGTTAGTTTGGTTAGTGTGGCTCTTTAGTTAGCTTTTGAGAGCACACTAACTTAGTGTAGTGCCATAGCCATTGTGTGGATAAAAACTATAGAAACTAGAATTGTGGTAGGTAGCTTGTATTTTTAGTAGGCTAGCGCAACACTTGCTTTGCCTTATAATTGTCTAACCAGTTTGTTAAGTGTTGTTGTAGAAATTTTTAATAGGCTATTCACTCCCTCTAGTTATTAGGACCTTTCAAGTGGTATCAGAGCCGAGGTCACCGTGATTTGAGGCTTAACAACCTTCGGTGTAAAAATGGCTCAAATCAACAACACCAATAAGCCACCCCAATTTGATGGCTTAAATTATCCCTATTGGAAAGCTGATGATAAGTTATATCAAGTCAATCAATAGGAATGTTTGGAAGGTGGTAGAGACAAAGATTGAGATTGAAGATGAAGAGGCTCCCACCGTCGCCGAAGAAATGCTACTCCAAAATAATGACATTGCTCTTAGTGTCATCCATGATGCTTTGGATGAGACAATTTTTGAGCAAATCAAGAATATTGAGAGAGCTCATGAGGCATGGAAAAAATTGGAGGAATCATTTGAGGGCACTCAAGCCATGAAGGGTGCAAAGACATACATTCTCAAAGAGAAGTTTGCAAGCTTCAAGATGAAGGAGGATGAGAG
Organism: Miscanthus floridulus; assembly: GCF_019320115.1. Taxonomy (NCBI): domain Eukaryota; kingdom Viridiplantae; phylum Streptophyta; class Magnoliopsida; order Poales; family Poaceae; genus Miscanthus; species Miscanthus floridulus. Next base: position 57,984,167 of record NC_089590.1, on the reverse strand, counting down.
TGTGCCGAAGATATTCCATAGGCTTCAAGTGCTTGTCAAAGCACTTGGAGAAGAGGTGAAGGACAAAGACTTCTCCCACAAGTTCTTGAGATGTTTGCCTTCAAGATTTGGCACATTGGTCGCTATTCTAGTGAGGAGTGGTTTGGACACCATGATATCAAACCAAGTGTTGGGAGATATAATGACCGATGATACATATAGTGATGATGATGAGAAGGAAGAAAAGAAGGAGAAGTACGATGAGAAGAAGGATGAGAAGAAGAAGAGTGTGGCATTCAAGGCCACATCATCTAAGGGCAAGGCAAAGCAAGATACATCAAGTGAAGATGATGGCTCATGGGATGATGATGATGATGATAAGAAGATGGCTCTCTTTGTCAAGAGATTTAGAAAGTTTATGATGAAGAAAGGATACCGTGCTAGAAGGAAGAAATCTTCATCCAAGAACAAAAAAGAGTCAAGAAGGTGCTTCAATTGTGGAAGCAAAGATCATCTTGTTGCTCAATGCCCATACAATAGTGACAAAGATGATGATAAGAAGAATAAGAAGAAGGACAAGAAGGAAAAGAAAGAGAAGAAGGACAAGATGACCTTCAAGAAGAAGAAGGGTGGTTCATATGTGGTCACTTGGAATAGTGATGCTTCCTGAAGTGATGATGATGATAATGATGATGACAAGACCACCAAGAAGAAGACACTTGCAAACATTGCTATCAATGAGAAGCCTTCTCTCTGACACTCCATCATGCTTCATGGCTAAGGCCACTAAGATATAAATTTGTGATGATGAAAGTGATGAGGAACATGAAAATGAAAATAATAGTGATAGTGATGATGATGAACCTACTAAGGATGAACTATTTGACATGCTAGAAGATGCTAAAGAACACTTTGGCATTAAGAGAAGGAAATGTAAAAGCTTGCGTAAGGAACTAAAAGCCCTTAAGCAAATCTTTGATGAGCTCAATGCATCTCATGAGAGGTTAGAGGAAGCCCATGAGAAGCTTGGCAAGGCTCACAAAAAACTTGAAAAGGCTCATTCCTCTTTGCTTAATAAAAAGAAGCATGTTGAGACTTGTGATGTAGGCTTAACTTGTGATATAATTGATAAATCATTATCTATGCCTATCATTGTTCCTCCCGCTAACCCTTCTTGTAGTACTTCCACTTTCATCTCATCTAGTAGTGATGGTTTCACTTGTGATGACTCACTAATGGTTGAGAATGAGAACCTCAAGAAGGAGATCAATAAGCTTACTCACACCTTGGCTAAGGCCTATGGTGGTGAGGACCACTTGCTTATGTGTTTGGGTAGTCAAAGAGCTTCTCTTTATAAAGAGAGATTGGGCTATACCCCCAAGAAAGATAAGGCGGCCTTTGCTCCTCACAAGACTAGTTTTGTGAAGAACAATTATCGATTTTACACTAGTTGCAAGCAAGTTGGTCATATAGAGCAAAAGTGCATGAACAAGAAGTCACAAGCTAATGTATCCTCCATTAAGCTTGATTCTTTCTATATGCTTACCAATGATGCAAATGGTGTAAAGGCTAAGTTCATTGGTAAACCATGGATGGGTTCAAAGAAGAAAGCCATTTGGGTACCAAAGAGCTTAGTAACTAATCTTCAAGGACCCAAGCAAGTTTGGGTACCTAAAAGGAATTGATCTTCTTTTGTAGGTCAATTACAAAGCCGGAGGAAGGCATTGAGTTCTTGATAGTGGGTGCACTCAACACATGACCGACGATGCAAGAATGTTCAACTCAATCAACACCAATGGCAATGATGGTTATGATAGTATCACATTTGGTGACAATGGAAAAGGCAAGGTCAAAGGGATTGGTAAGATTGCAATATCCAATGACATAAGCATTTCCAATATGTTGCTAGTAGAGAGCTTGAACTTTAATTTGCTATCCGTGGCTTAATTGTGTGATTTTGAATTCAAATGCATATTTGGGGTAGATGATGTAGAGATCATAAGTGTAGATGGCTCTAACTTGATCTTCAAATGCTTTAGATATGAGAATCTATACTTGGTTGATTTCAATGCTAGTGAAGCTAAATTATCTATATGTTTGTTCACTAAGTCTAGCATGGGTTGGTTATGGCATAGAAGGCTTGGTCATATTGGAATAAAACAATTGAATAGATTGGTTAAGCATGACTTAGTTAGAGACTTGAAAGATGTTGTGTTTGAGAAGGATAAGCTTTGTAGCTCTTGTCAAGCCGGCAAACAAGTTAGAAACACCCATCCTAAGAAAAGCGTGATGAGCACTAGTAAAGCATTTGAGTTATTACACATTGACTTATTTGGGCCAACACAATACACTAGCATTGATGGTAATAAATATGGCTTTGTGATAGTGGATGACTATACTAGATACACTTGAGTATTCTTTCTAGTGGACAAAAGTGATGTGTTTGCAACATTCAAATCATTTATCAAGGGCATTCACAATGAGTTTAAAACAACCATCAAGAGAGTTAGAAATGACAACAGTAGTGAGTTCAAGAACACTAGAATCGATGAGTTATGTGATAAATTTGGAATTAGACATCAATTCTTGGCCAAATACACTCCACAATCAAATGACCATGTTGAGAGGAAGAATAGAACACTCATTGATATGGCAAGGTCTATGCTTAGTGAGTACAATGTGAGTCAATCTTTTTGGGCCAAAGCTATCAATATGGCTTGCTATTGTAGCAACCGCCTCTATTATCATCCATTGAAAGAGAAGACACCATATGAGCTCTTGAATGGTAGAAAGCCCAATATTGCATATTTTTTGGTCTTTGGTTGCAAATGTTATATCTTGAAGAAAGGCACTAGATTGGACAAGTTTAACAAGAAATATGATAAATGATTCCTACTTGGTTATTCCACTACCAGCAAAGCATATAGAGTTTAGAATTTAGATAGTGCTACTCTTGAGGAAGTTCATGATATTGAATTTGATGAAACCAAAGGTTCACAAGAAGAGAATAAGAACTTAGAAGATGTTAGAGGCATTCAACTTTCAAATGCCATGAAGAACATGGATGTTGGTGAATTGAGGCCTAGACAAGTGAATGATGATGAAGAGGATCAAGTGCAAGTGCTCTCTAACTTAAATGTGCAAGATGATACAACTCAAGCTAGTATAAGTGGCTCTCATGACAATGAATAAGATCAAATGGCTAGTACATTATCTCAACCCAATGATCAAGTAAATACAAGCAATCAAGTTCCAATCCTCCAACCAACCAATGTTGCAAGGGATCATTCATTGGATACTATAATTGGAGATATTTCTCGAGGTGTACAAACAAGATCAAGATTGACTTTATTTTATGAGCACTTCTCATTTGTGTCATCCATTGAACCAAAGAAGATAGATGAAGCGTTGAAGGATGTTGATTGGGTGAATACTATGCATGAAGAATTGAATAACTTCACAAGAAATTAAGTATGGAAATTAGTAGAGAGACCAAAAGGATACAATGTGATTGAAACCAAATGGGTCTTTAGAAACAAGCAAGATCAAGATGGGATAGTAGTAAGGAACAGAGAAAGAATGGTAGCATAAGGATATACACAAATTAAAGGTCTTGACTTTGGTGAAACATATACCTCGGTTGTTAGATTAGAAGCAATTAGAATCTTACTAGCCTATGCTTGTGCCCACAACATCAAACTCTATCAAATGGATATCAAGAGTGCATTTCTCAATGGTTATATCAATGAAGAAGTATATATTGAGCAACCTCCCGGTTTTGAAGATGACAAAAAACCCGACCATGTGTACAAGTTGAAGAAGGCATTGTATGGCTTGAAGCAAGCACCTAGAGCATGGTATGAGAGATTGAGGGACTTCCTACTCTCTAAAGGGTTCATGATGGGCAAGGTTAACACCACTCTTTTTATCAAGAAGATTGGAAAATATTTATTTATGTTGCAAATCTATGTTGATGACATCATATTTGGATCAACCAATCAAGACTTTTGTGAAAAGTTTGGAAAGATGATGGCTAATGAGTTTGAGATGTCCATGATTAGAGAATTAAGTTACTTCCTTGGTCTTCAAATCAAGCAATTGAAGCATGGTATATTTGTGAGTCAAGGCAAGTACATCAAGAACATGATCAAGAAGTTTGGCATGAGTAATAGCAAAGCCATTAGTACACCAATGGTAACAAATGGCAACTTTGATAGTGATGCAAGTGGAAATATGGTGGATCAAAAATTATATCGGTCTATGATTGGAAGCCTACTCTATGTGACCGCATCAAGACCGAATGTCATGTTTAGTGTATGCATGTATGCAAGATTTCAAGCCTCACCAAGAGAAAGTCATTTGAAGGCTACAAAGAGAATATTAAGGTACTTGAAGCATACACAAAATGTTGGTTTGAGGTATCCCAAAGGAGCAAAGTTTGAGTTAGTTGGTTACTCTGACTCGGATTATGCAGGATGCAAGGTTGAAAGGAAGAGCACCTCGGGTATATGTCAATTGTTGGGAAGATCACTTATTTTATGGTCATCAAAGAAGCAAAATAGTATTGCATTATCAACCACCGAAGCCGAATACATATCCGCCGGTAGTTGTTGTGCATAAATACTTTGGATGAAGGCCACTTTGAGTGATTTTGGAACCAAGTTCAAGAAAGTACCATTGCTATGTGATAATGAGAGTGCAATCAAGTTAACCAACAATCTGGTTCAACATGCAAGAACAAAGCACATTGATGTCCACCATAATTTCATAAGAGATCACCAACAAAAAGTGACATTTGTATTGAGAGTGTAGGCATCGAAGATCAACTTGCTGATATATTCACCAAGCCATTGGATGAGAAAAAGTTTTGCAAGCTAAGGAATGAGTTGAACATATTAGATTTCTCAAATATGTGTTGATGCACCCCCCGCTTACATGACATGCCTCTCATTCGAGCAATCCAAGGTAAAAGTTGATTGGCATGGCATACATCCTTGCTAAGGATATGTTTAGTGCATCTAGACATCTTTCATATTCAATAGGCTCATTCATGAAAATCAAATGAATTTGATGATTATATGGTACCACTATTGCTTCTATGCTTATTTTGATCTAGTGGTAGCATATGAAATGTTTGTGGGCTTGTAAACCTAGTGTTTGATCTAGAAAATGAGCTCTAAGTGTTTAACTCAACATGGTACAAGATAACCCTTATATGGAGGTGTGAAAGCTTGTCCTTGGATCAAACCGAGTTAAATATCTTTGACAAATGATCTAGATTGGACCAAATTTAGGAAATTGATCCTCACCCCATTGATTGACATTGATAATCTCAACCTATCTACTTTTTGAACCTTTGTGGTCATTGATGATAAAGGGGGAGAAATAGTGTACAAAGATAGTGAAAAGACAACAAAAGGGGAGAAAGATAAGTGATAGAGGGAGAATTTGACTTAAGGGGAGAGATATGACAAAGGAAATGAATCAATTAAAATTTTGAGCACACAAGTGGGGGGAGCAAGCTCATGAACTTGTATGGTGCATTTGAATGTGCATTTCATATGTTTGCTTGTATGTCACAAGTTTTAAATTTTAATATACATGCTTGTGTGGTGTATGATAGTTGTAGGTTTGAATGATGAAATGAAAAACTAGCATGCATAGGTTATCTAGAGATTTCATTTCTAAGTGGTATAGAGCTAACCATGGTGCTAAAGATGGTATATTGGTGCACTCCGATTGTTATCATGCTTCAAAGGTCCATCTTTTATATCTTAACATCATTTGGTAGACATTGTCTCCTATATTTCCTATTTAAGCATATGTGCAAGCTACAATCCAAACTCTTAGCACATATGTAGGGGGAGCAATTGCTACCATATGGAGTTCATAAAACTTGTCTATATCATTTTACACATAGTAAATAAGCTTGGACAAGCAACATGGATTCAATTGAATTTCAATTCATATCTTTGTAAAAGGGTTGTCATCAATTATCAAAAAGGGGAAGATTGAAAGCTCTAGTTTGGTTTTGGTGAATTGATGAAACCCTTAGTGCTAACCTAGTTTATCAAAGTGATTATGAGATAGGTAGCACTATTCTAAGTGATGAAGCAAATGAAGATCATGACATGATGATGATGCCATGGTGATGATCAAGTGCTTGGACTTGAAAAGAAGAAAGAGAAAAACAAAAGGTTCAAGGCAAAGGTATAAATGGTAGGAGCCATTTTGTTTTGGTGATCAAGACACTTAGTGAGTGTGATCACATTTAGGATCGATAGCCATACTATTAAGAGGGGTGAAACTCGTATCGAAATGCGGTTATCAAAGTGCCACTAGATGCTCTAACTCATTGCATATGCATTTAGGATCTAGTGGAGTACTAACACCCTTGAAAATGTTTATGAAAATATGCTAACACATGTGTACAAGGTGATACACTTGATGGTTTGCACATTTCAACAAGGGTGAGGAAGATAGAGTTGAAAAGAAGTTAGTCACGCTAGTCACACAGTGACCGGACGCTGAGGTCCAGCGTTTGGTTAGTGGAAGCAGTGAAAACGCTAGCGTCGGTCTTTGACCGGACGCTGGGTCACTTAGTGACCAGACGCTGATGGGGTGTGTCCGGTCCTACTGACGTGGCAGCACACAGTAAAGAGGGTGACTGACCGGACGTTGGGTGAGTCCGGTCAAGGGTGTCCGGACGCATTTGATCATGAAAAATTGTCATTGGATGCTTACTGAAAATGACTGGACGCTGATGTCCTACGCCCGGTCACTTCAAAGCAGCGTGTCTGGTCACAACTTATATGTACTGATGACCGTTGAGATCGGGCGATCAACATTTGAAGCAGGGGCCACATGGCGTGCATCGCGCGACCGGACACTGGGGTCTAGCATCTGGTCGATCTGACCGACACGTCCGATCGTCCCGTGTTCACTACATTGAGGAGCCCAACGGCTCTATTCATGGAGGCTCTCTATTTAAGCCCCATGGCTGTCTCAAGCTCACTCTCATGGCCATTTGCATTGACATAGCAACCTTATGAGCTTAGCCAAAGCCCTCCCACTCATCTCCATCATAGATTCAACATCTTTGTGAGATTGGGAGTGAATCCAAGTGCATTGCTTAAGTGTTTGCATCAGAGACACTTGGTGTTCGTGTTTTGCTGCGGGATTTGCTTGTTACTCTTTGTGGTTGCTGCCACCTAGATGGTTTGGAGCAGCGAGGATCGTCGAGCGGAGGTTGGTAATTGTCTTTGGCTTCGATCGTGGTGGGTGTGAGGGGTTCTTGACCTTTCCCCAGTGGAGAGCCAAAAGGTACTCTAGTGAATTGCTCGTGGCTTGTATGATCCTCATCTTGAGTTGGTTGTGTGGCCCCTATTGAGGGTTTGGTGTATGATGCTAATTAGCACGTGAATCTCTAAGTGAGTGAATCGCCACAACGAGGACTAGCTTATCGGCAAGCAAGTGAATCTCGGTAAAAAATCATTGTGTCATCATTTGATTCTGAGGTGATTGGTCTTCATTGGTATTCATCCTTGTGATTGATTGGTTCACTCCTCAACATGGCGGTATAACTATCTTGCTCTCTCTCTTTACATTACCGCAAACTAGTTGTCAAGCTCTTTAGTGTAGCTAGTTGTGAGAGCTTGTTAGTTTGGTTAGTGTGGCTCTTTAGTTAGCTTTTGAGAGCATACTAATTTAGTGTAGTGCCATAGCCATTGTGTGGATAAAAACTATAGAAACTAGAATTATGGTAGGTGGCTTGTATTTTTAGTAGGCTAGCGCAACACTTGCTTCGCATTATAATTATCTAACCGGTTTGTTAAGTGTTGTTGTAGAAATTTTTAATAGGCTATTCACCCCTCCTCTAGCCATTAGGACCTTTCAACGTGGCCAACCTCGCTCAGGTCATCTCCGGCCAAGCCGGCACCTCGATTAGGTCACTGGTGAGTTGTCGTTCCTCACCCACTATTCCTACTGCCTTGTTGTTGCTGCGGTTCACCAGAACATTGTTGCCCATTGCCATAGGGTGCCCACCGTCATGGAGAGGTCCTTCTACAGTGTCTTGGCTCATGCAACCACCGCCCATCGCCTCACATCGACCCCTTGGTGAGATTCGGCCTCTTATCTAGGTTAGCATGGGTCCTGGGTGGCCGACGCTGTCGCCAGTGTCACCGCTCACCGTGCCGGAGCATGCGGGGGAGGCCAGGGACCATGCCGTTGTAAAGAGGAGAGAGTGCAAGGGCCTTTGTGCATAAATGTTGTCTTTAGGAATAGTAGCGTGGACTGCGGGTTGTTTGTCCAAAAGCCAAAGGCTTTTTTGCAAAAGCGTCAGCGCGCCTGTGGGCTCCCCGCGTGGGCCGTCTTCGCGCGCGGGCCAAGCCTGAGTTGGGCCACGTTGGGCCGTTTTGATCTTTTTCTTTTTTCTAGCCGAATTAGTAAAGCTTTTCTATTTCAATTCTGAGTTAGATTTGTATATTTAATATAAATTCATACGAATGTCAAAAAATCATGAAACCAATTTTGTTAGGTTCCTAAAAATGTGATCTATTTGTTGGTGTGATTATTTATGCCTATCTGTGATGATGCTGAGATATATTAAATCAATTGAAAGCATTTAAAATTATTATGATAATATTTGTAGGAATTGTTGTGTCAAATCCGTGATAGCTTTAACTCTGAAATTTTTATAGTAGCTTCATTGTATTATTAGGTGCTCACTGTAATTTTTGTAGCCCTAGAATAGACTACTTAACATGGTAACTAAATACCTATTAAGGCTAAAGGAATAATGGCATAATATTGGTTTATAAAAGTTAAGCACTTGTAGGGTGAGCTTGAAATCTATTTGGTAGAGATAATGATTAGCTTAGTATCTTAGTCATTAGAGTTATCTTAGTAGCTTATCATGTGTATTCTTATTTTAAGAGTTGTTGTTGCCAAAATATTAAGTGTTGCTTCATCATTGCATGCATGTAGAGAACGAGTTGGTGGAGTTCATGACCGCCGGAGAGTAGGAGTACGAGGAGGTGATCGAGGAGTACGAGAAGGAGGTTCTCGTATAGGAGGAAGCCCCACAGCCACCGATGACTGACATAGCTGACAATCTGCCTGCCCAAGGCAAGCCCCGATGCATAACCCTTATTTTGAATGATCACTGGATATATATATGTGATGTGCATTTACGTTATAGGATTTATATTGAAACTACATGCATAGATAACCTACCTATGAGTCATACTAGCATAGGTCGAGTAGCTGCTATACTTGGGCTATCGGTAGCATGAGTAACTTGCCGTTATTCACAATAGGTGATTATTATTATTACTCTCATGATAAAATGGTGCAAGGAAATAGAGATCGGGCAGAGATATGGTATGGGTATTGTTGGGTGTAATAGGTTGTGTCCCGCGATCAACGAGGCATAGCTTGGTTACACTATTTTCCCTGTCCGTGTCGGTTAAGGACCGTCCGTTGCTATGGATTTTAGTCAGGTCACAGACTTATTATCATGAGCACATACTTGCTTATGGGAGCGGGAAGGCTCGTTGCTCTCTTGTCATGGGTTTTGGCTCTTTTTGGACCAACTGATTGGAGGCAGGGATGATGGAGGTCTAAGCACCACACTGAGTCCGGAACTCAAGAGTGGAGGCTTGGAGTCTAAGTTTTGATGGGGACCTGGACCCCTTGACACGAGAGTGGTGGGTTGGTCTTGCTTGTGCCTGGGGTACAAGCGGGGCGTGTGTTTTGGGGTACCCAGCTGGGATACATTGGTTCGTGAATCGTCGTGTGATACAGTACGGCTTGGCTATGATCTAGTATCGTAGTAAGAACTGGAAGATGGAAGGGGATGAATGGATCTGATTGCTCAACTCTTGCTTGAAAGTAGAACAAGTGCTTACATAGAATGGTTAGCTAATGAACTAATCTTGACTGCTAATAAAATGCATACATAAGGATTCACTACTAGTAATGCTTTTCATAAAAAAGAAACCCAATAAACCATAAAGCTTATCATATTCTTTGGAGTCGAGAAATTATTTCCACTGGTCGGGTAAGTCTTGCTAGTATATTGTGTATTCAGGGTTTATTTACCCCTGTTATAGGTGCAACTTGAGGAGTGGCTGTTGTGTGGATGATTCTTCTGGTGGGCACATATAGATCCTTATATCTTATCGTTAGATGTTTATTTTAATTATGCTGTTTAAATTCCGCACTTTAAACTTGGTATTGTAATAATGTATTTTCGAGAACTCTTGTTGTATGGAATGGACTAAGTATTATAAACTCGTACTCATTATTGGATCCTGGGTGAAAAACGTGGTTTGTTCGAGTTCTCCCTTGGGGTGTGCTCAATGGACCTGTCCGAGATAGCTAACTTTCGGGGTGCTTAGTGTCTAATGGAAGACGAGCGCCTCCGAAAACGTGTTATTTCGGGCGGTTCTGTCACAGCAGCCCTCCTCGGTGGCTTCTCGCCGGCGATGAGTGCGACTTCCCGAGGGCGCCCCTCCCTAGCGGCTTCCGGCGACGCTTATTCACCTCCCCGTCCGCTTGCTTCTTCCCCTCTCCGGTCGACTACTTCCGCGGCGTCTCCCTTCCTAGCCACGTCTTTTCTAGCAATGGCGGAGCCCTCCTGGGCTGTTGTTTCCTTCCCAGCGGCGATGCCCTTCCCGGCCACTGCTTCTTCCCCAACGGTGGCGGTGCCCTTCGAGCAGTGCCCTTGTTTGCTTCCCCAGCGATGACATCCATCGATGCCCGAGTTTGTCCGTGGTGAACACGGGAAGAGGATGACACATAGGTTCCACATGTCATTGACAGTTAAACTGAGTTTGAGAGCCACGGTTTAGGTAGTACTGCTGGAGTTGGAAGCAAAATTTGGTTAATATGAAAATAGGTGGCTACCTAAACAAACAAATAGGTAGTCTGTTTAGGTAGTACTGCTGGAGATGCTCTAAGAGCAGACTACCTAAACCCACTACATATCCTATATTTAGGTAGTGGTGGGCAAAAAACGCACTCCAAAAGGCTACTATCAACTTTCATTGGCCTAACAAATTTCTCATCCCACTACCTACATATGTTGGGGTGCTCCCTGGCAGCCCTCCCCAACGGTGATTCCCTCCCAGCGGCCCTCCCCGGCGGTGCTGCACCTCGAATCCGATCGTCCCCGACGCGGCAGGCCTCCTGGCGTGGCCACGGATCACCGCCGCGGCCGCGCGGCTCACCTCGGCGTGGGTCTTCTCGGCGCAGAAGGCGGCGCGGGTGGCCTCGCTCGACGCGGCGGTCTCCCTGGCAGCGCGCCTCTCTCTTGTTCGCGCTACTCTGCTCTCCTTTGCGCTGTTCTGTTCCATTGCTCTCGGCGTTGCCCTGCTCCACGGCGCGGCGGCCCTGCTCGCGCGGCTCACCCTGCTTGCTGCCATAGAGAACAAGAAAGAGGATGACATCACGGCCCCACATGTCATACACTACTAAAATGCATTTGGGTAGTCTGTTTTAGGTAATGTCGTTGGAGTTGAAGGCAAAAAATAAGTAGTATAAAAATAGGTGGCTACCCAAACATATATTTAGGTAGTCTCCAACTCACTCTTTAAATCATCATTTAAAGAGTCATTTGCCTAAAAATTGTTTTCTATATCTATCCATTCTCTGAAAGTTTTTCTATTTTGTGTGCACTTTAGACGGCTATTCTTGTTTTCTATCTTTCATTAGAAAAAAATCTAAAATAAAAGATGGTTATATTTGGATAATTAAATAGTGAAGCCGTTAGACAATATTTTTGCATCGAAATCTCCGTTCCTTGAAATTAAAAAGGATACATAGAGTCGGAGGTGCTGTAAGAAGCCACCGTAATCTTTAAGCTCCAGTTTGGCGGTTTCCCCCCAAATCAGTGCCGCCACTATGCCGGTCCCGGTCTCCTTCCTCCGCGCCCTCCGCTCACCCGCTCCCGGTCCCGGCGGCCTCCCTCCTCCTCACCTCCGGCCTCGCCGCAGACGCTGCCCTCCTCGCGCATTTCGCCAGGAACCTCGCCTCCGCGCGCTCGCGCCTGCCCGCGCACGCCGACGCCTTCCGCGCCGTCGTCCACCTCGGGGTCTTCGCTGAGATGGACGTCGCGCCGAACGAGGTGATGTTGGCGACCGTGTTCGGAGCATGTGGGAGGCTGGGGCGGTGAGGGCTCGGAGGGCAGTGCACGGTTGGTATTTCAAGCGGGAGAGGGATGTGAGCCCGTCGGGAATGCGGTGCTGGATATGTATGTGAAATGTGAGAAATTGGATCCCGCCAGATGGGCGTTTGGTGGTTTTCAATTGAGGGTCATTGTCTCTTGGACGGTTATGATGAGTGAATTGGCCGACCGCAGACGTCAGGGGTGAAGCCAGATAAAGTTCTTTCGACTCTCCTCAGCTTGTGCGAGCTTGGGCTCTCTGAAGTCTGGGAGATGGGTGCACGATTATATAGAACATAAGGGTATCCAGTGGGATGCACATGTGGGGACTTCAATGGCTGACATGTACCCAAAGTGTGGATGTTGGATATTGCTATTTCAATCTTCAATAAGATGCCCTTCAAGAATGTGTCCTGGAATGCAATGATCAATGGGTTTGCATTGCATGGCTATGGCAGGCAAGCTGTTGAGTGGCAGTGCTTTGACAGTATGATTGCTTCAGGTTTGCCCCCTAGTGAGGTCACTTTCATTACTGTCCTTAGTGCTTGTTGCCACTCTGGTTTGGTTCAAGAAGGTCGTCAGTTGTTTGAGTTGGTGATAGTCATACAAGCTCTCTGCACGGGAAGAGCACTATGGTTGCATGGTTGATCTTCTTGGCAGAGCTGACCACATCCAGAAAGCATGCGACGTGATGAAGTCTATGATGATAGGAACTGTTGTTTTCACATGGAGAGCCCTTTTGAGTGTATGCCAAGCTTATGGCCTGGTGGTTTTCTCACATCAGATTCTTATGCATGTTCATGAGTTGGAGTCCTCTGGTAGTGGGGTTTATGTTCTCCTCTCCAATGTATATGCCGTAAAAGACAGATTGACAGATGTGAGTAAGGTCAGAGGGCGGATGTCTGAATAAGAAATGCATAATGAGCCAGCATCCATTGTAATTGAAGTGTCCAGATTATTGATTCAGAAGACCCATACAATATCCTACTTTATTGGTCTCCAGGATAGTACATAAGATTTAAGTGGTTATTGTGCTGTGCTACCAAGTACCAAATCTACTTTACTTGAATAAAATGCTTCGGATGATCAAGGTTAACCTTGTTGGGGGCTCTTCAGTTTCATGGTTAATTGTTTGGCACTCATATGCTAATGCATGACTATTCTGGTCTAAAGCTGAATGATCAAGTGGGATACAGAAGACTGCTGTGATATTTCTGTAACTTCTGTTGATTCCAATTTCCATGATCATGACTGGTGGATGGACAAATGAGATCTGACTCTTACAAGACATAATTTAACTTCAGATTGAGATACTTTTGTATCAGGTGGCGAAAAGGTTGCCAGACTTCGTCACTCATATTTAGAGTGGTAGAGCTCTACTATGCACATTAGTGCACGAAGAGCTTAGCACTGTGTTATATAAGCCTCCTCAAACAAGCAGCTCTGGAATACTATTCATCCATGAAGATCTATTAAAAAACTATGGGCCTGAAGCATGATTTATTTTGTTGCTGCTACCATGTAGTCAACTTAGTAGTTTGATGAAGGGTATATGCTTTTGAACTTGACCAGAACAATAAGCTTAATATGCGTCAACACCAGGTTTCCCTCACCTGAGACATACACTGCTGTCCAAGATGGTGAAACTGTAAGCTAAATTCATTGCACTTGCAGATGTGGCAAGTAATTTTCAAATGAAGTTACATTTCAAGGCCCAACATTTATCATCGCTTTGCGAAGTGGCTGGCCTTGCATTTTTTTTCAAAGTTAATTAATATTCCTTCTTGCAGTGCAGTCAGTGAGATGGTATTTATCTAATATATCGTCTGCCTCCACACCCATTCTCCCTTTGACAATTGAAGAACACTGCAGCTACAGGAGGTCCAAGATTATAGAGCGCAGAAAAGTCTCTCGTGTTGAAATTTTGTCTCCATCCTGGTGCATAAACGGTTTGCTGGACAGACTGGCGGAAGAGTACAAAGACAAAGCGATGTATTCCAGCAGTTGGCTTTGGGTTTTCATAGCTGACAATTTCATTTCCTGTAATAAAATTTGTTCAATCATGTCACAGTGTTAGTATGAACATTATTCTCATCCATGGAAATACTGTGAGATGAACAGTCGTTGTGGTAAATTTTAGGTTTTGAAATATGGAAACTACAGTGATGCTCATGTTGAGCTAAAAATAAAAGTTCAGCTGAACTAATTTAATTCACTTTAGGTACAATTAATTGCACAACTTTTAGCAATATAATTCAAATAATTGTCTGACACTGATAGGTGCTGTAGACATGACAGGCAGAAGCTTACTTTCCAGGTATGCACAATCTATGGTAACCTTTATATTGTCATTTTTTTCAAGAAGGTGCAGATGATATACTTGCCAATTTTTTGTTGTGTAGTAAGGAGGTATATATACATGTCATCTTGACAAACACCATATGCATTTATTTTATAATCTCATATAACTATTGAAGTTATGTACTATTTAAATTGAGAAGGACAGAATGGAAGAACCCACCATAGCTAGCATTTGCTGATTCCGGGATGTCTGTCACCAACCTGTGACATGTACTTCTTATTTTAGATTTGTCACATCAAAGTAGTAGAATTAGTAGTTTCCAATAATTGTGAAATGTTCCAGGTCTTACCAATGAAGGTATTCTCTTTTTGTTGGGTTACTTGGACTTGGAGAGTCTGGATCCACCATCACCTAGTAGCAAGTTAGCTTGTTATCTTGAGGAAATATTTCTTTTTCGAAAGGCGGCAAAAGTCTTTGCCGGGTTTTTATTAGACGAGAAAAAAGAGAAACAAAATTACATGAGGAAATATTTCTCACAATTAAATATAAGAGTGCTGATACAACGCAAAGCCCTCTGGAGATGCAGGCCCAAGACCAAGGAGCACAGGCGGGAAGGTCACGCCGGCGTCGACGTCCGCGCAACCGTCGGCGTTCTGAGCTTGGTTTTCCTGACCCTGCTCCGGCGTCTGACCCGCTGCCGGGCGCTGCCTCCCCGTCAACAATCTGTGTTGCTGAGAAGCCAGCCAACCCCCCCCCCCCCCCCCCCCCCCCCCCGCATCATCGACTGGAGCGGAGCGAGCAGGTCGCTAGAGCTGAAGAGGACCTTGCTTGGGCAGTCATTGTGTCTGTGATCGGCGAAGAGTCCCTTGCTGCTGTGGAGGATGTGGCGGCGGTGATTGCGCCCAGAATTGCAGTTGAGCCTGACTCTTTAGTGCTGCGTCGTGCTTCTCCCTCAAGCTACCTGCTGGTCCTCCCCGACATGGCCCTGGTTGATCGTTTGGTTGGGCTGCAGCAACCAGTCCGTTCGTCCAGGTTCAGTTTTAGCCTGCTGTGCAAGCGTTGGAATCGTCTGGCTGGTCCCCATGCACGTGTTCTGCCGTTTCTGCTTGATGTTGAGCTCCGAGGAATCCCTGCCCACGTCTGGGAGACTTCGACGGTGGATCGCTTCTTGAGTCCTCATGCTTGGGTCCAGCAGGTGCATCCTGATACTCTGGCGCTTTCGGACCTGTCATGTTTCCGGTGTTTGGCTCGGATTCATCTGCACTTCCCCCAGAGAAGGAGCTCTGGGTTGTTGAGCCCCCAGTGGCTGCTGTTGAAGATCCCCCTGTCAAAAGGGTTTTGGCATACCCTATCGTTCCGAGGTACAGCGATGTCCTCTGCCCGGTTGGACCGGCTCCGAGCCCTCCTCCTTCATCTGACGAAGGGGATGATGACGATGAAGACTCAACATGGCGGCGGCGGCGTATCCGATCTCCCTCGCCACCTCCCGGCGCCAGGCCGACGTCTACGGACGCTGCTGGCCAGGCAGGCTTGCGAACAGGGCGGGAGGGGCCATCTGTCACACCTACGTGCTCTCTGTTGGTGTCAGCGGATTCCAAGGAGGATGATCAGGTGTGGGACCTCCCAGGCGCGGATAGCTCTGCTCCCATCGATCCCATTGATGTGGTGCAAGTGACCGAGGAGGCAGCGGGGCGGGACCTCCCAAGCGGGGTTCTCTCTGCTTCCATTGATGTGGCGCAAGGAACCATGGAAACGACGGCTGCTGTTAATGAGGTGTGCTCGACTGTTGCTGAGAGGCCTCTTTCTGCTTCCATTGATGTGGCGCAAGGAACCGAGGAGACGGCGGCTGTTGTTATTGTGAGGCCTCGATCCGATGAGATGTTTCCCTCGGTGGCCTCCCCTACGCTAATGCGCTTTGAAGTTGATGTAGGAGCCGGTGGCTGTTCATGGAATCATGTGAACAAGGTTCATGGGCCTCTTCCGTCCCCCGAGCCCATCACTGGGCATCCGATTGATCTTGGGCCTGTGGTGACGGCTTCAGTCTCTTGCCACCATTTACCTATTTCATGTGGGCTGGACCGGGATCTTCAAGTAACCTCTGATTCCGATACAAGTGGTGTGGGCTTGGGTGAGGCTGCGGCCTGGAACTTCCCCGGCCGGTCGACGGTGTTGGTCTCTTTCGGGAACCTGCCTGTCGGTGCGCCAACGGATGGAGTTCCTCCTCCGACCTCGCCCAGCTCGCCTGTGCAATCCCCCCTCCTCTGCTATCCCGGAGTTCCATCTTCTGATAACCCCACTTCCACGGCAAGGCACATCTGCAAGACCTCTCCAAGTGTACTCGCGTCGACGTTTCCGTCGGGCGCCTGCACAAGTGCTCGAAGCTAGTAGGCACTGCTTCTCCCCTGTTGGCGGGATTGCAGATGACGCCCCCGCCGATGGATGGCCCGGATGCTGAGGAGAATCGGCCCTCGTCCCCTCCTTTGGCGCAGGAAGTTCCCCCTCGGCTGTCGGCGTGGTAGTCCCGTCAGTGATTCCGTCGGCGGCTAGGGGGTGGGGCCTCTGCTCTTCCTCTGGCCACGGGCATGGACGGCGTGGTGGGCTCGCCGGTGACCCCGGCGGCAGTTGGGGCTGCCCCCATGCTTTCTGCCCAGGCAGACTTCATCAACAAGCTGGCCCGGCGTGCTGTCGGTCTGCTTCCTGTCCCCCGAACTAATAAGAGGAAGGGCAGGTCACGCCCGCCTGGGGAAGCTTCGCGGCAGAGCCGGCGGCTTGCTGGGAAAAAGGTGGAATTTGGCCCTGAAGACTTGGAGAGAAGAATGACGAAGAAGGCAATGCAAGCTGTGGATATTCTTACCGAGCAGGAAGGCATTGATCAGCAGGCTCTGGACGACTACGCAAGGCTGTTCGGTCAGGCCCTTTTTCTGATTCACACATTCGTGCCTTGACTGCTTTGTTGAACTGGTCTCTTCCTGATGATTTTGGCCTGGTAATGAGGGGTTTGAGCTTCTAGCTGATTAGTGAGAGAAGGTCTCTAGAGATTTGTGGTCGTATTTTTGTTTGTCATTAATGAATCCAACTAAAATTCTTATCTGGAATGTGAGGGACCTTAATTCTTCAGCCAGGCAAGACTCGGTTCATACCATTGTCGATTCAGCTCGTCCAGACATTGTCTGCATTCAGGAGACTAAAATGGTGGCAGTAACAAGAAGGACGCTTCTGTCGGCATTTGGCTCTGATTTCTCTGAGTTCATTGAGGTCCCTTCGGCTGGTGCTAGTGGAGGTATTTTGGTAACTTGGCGACGGCATATTGGAGTTTCTGGAGCTTAACATGTCGATAATTACAGCGTGACCATACAATTCTCTTCAGCTGAGGGGCAACCTTGGTGGCTTACTTGCGTTTATGGACCACAAGGAAATGAGGAGAAGATACAATTTCTGCAGGAACTTCGTAATATCAGAGCTGACTGCCCAGGGCCATGGGTTGTAGCTGGGAATTTCAATCTGATATATAAGGATGAGGACAAAAGCAATGCCAATTATAACAAGGCCTCGATGGGTCGTTTCAGACGCTTTATAAATGATCTTGCTCTTAAGGAAATCCCTCTGCATGGTCGCAAATTTACGTGGTCAAACCAACAGCTCTCCCCTACTCTAGTCAGGCTGGATAGGGTCCTTTGTTCAGTAGATTGGGAGGAAAAATTCCCTAATTGTTTATTGCAGAGTATGGCTTCCAATGACTCAGATCACTGCCCTCTCTTGCTTGGTCTGCGCTGCGGGACAACATGGTTGGTCGCCGAAGATTTCATTTTGAAGCCTTTTGGCCGAAGCTTGAGGGGTTCCAGGAGGCAGTTTCAGTAGCATGGAATTCTGTTCCAGCTGGGCCATGCCCATTCATTTATCTGGACCGCAAATTTAAGGAAGTCTCTAAAGGGTTGCAAAGCTGGAGTGACAAGAAAATCGGGCATATAAATTCCCAACTTGTCCTCGCCAGGGAAATTCTCCACCAGCTTGAGATTGCACAAGATGCTCGTGTGCTCGCTGCAGGAGAAATATGGTTGAAGAATAATCTGAAGAAGCATTGCCTCGCGTTGGCTTCCCTTAAACACACCATCCCGGCTGCGTTCAAGGATCAATTGGCTAAAGGATGGTGACGCCAATACAAAACTTTTTCAGCAGCATGCCCGTCATCGGAAGAGGAAAAACTTCATTGGGAAGCTAGTTTCTGAAGATCAAATCTACACAAATCATGCCGACAAAGCTTCCATTATTGATGATTTTTATAACAGTTTGCTAGGCACACGTGTGGACAGGGAAAATACTGTGGACCTCACTGAATTGGGGCTGAATACTCATGACCTTACTAAACTTGACCTCCGTTTCACTGCAGAAGAAGTATGGAGAACCATAGAGCAGCTACCCCCGGATAAAGCGCCTGGGCCTAATGGTTTCACGGGTAGGTTCTAAAGGTCCTGCTGGTCAATCATAAAAGATGATATAATGACTGCAATTTCAGCAATTTGGAGCAGAAAGTTTGTCAACTTCGAGGTCCTCAACACAGCCTTCATCACCCTACTCTCTAAGGTGGACTCAGCAGAACAGCCAAAGGATTTTCGGCCTATTGGCCTAGTTCATAGCTTTGCTAAACTAGTCACTAAGCTGCTAGCCAATCGTCTGGCAAGCCGGCTGCAACAATTTGGTGTCTCCCAACCAAAGCGCTTTCATTAAAGGTCGTTTTATCCAAGATAACTTCATGTTGGTCCAGCAAACAACAAGGTTCCTTCACCAGCAAAAACAGCCACGAATTCTACTCAAATTAGACATTTCTAAGGCCTTTGACTCGGTGTCGTGGCCTTTTCTCCTTGAGGTGATGCAACATTTGGGTTTTGGGCCAATTTGGAGAGACTTGGTCAGTGGACCGTTAGCATCTTCTTCTACTCAGGTTCTGTTGAATGGGATTCTAGGCAACTCTATTGTTCACCAGCGGGGCTTGCGTTAGGGTGACCCCCTATCACCTATGTTGTTCATCTTGGTTATGGACGTTCTAGGACACATTGTTTCAAAGGCAGCCAATGAGGGACTCCTGCAGCCCCTCTCCAGGCGGGTTTTGCAGCACAGGATCTCTCTCTACGCCGATGATGTGGTGCTGTTCCTCAGGCCGGAAGCTGGTGACATCAATCTTGTAATGGAAATTCTCAATCTTTTTGGTGATGCTTCGGGGCTTAAAACCAACCTTCAAAAGAGCAGTGTTTTACCCATCAGGTGTGGTGACATGGCGCTGACCACCATCCAGAACCTGTTGCCTTGTGCGGTGTCCGAATTCCCTTGCAAATATTTAGGTTTACACCTCTCCCTTATGAAGCTCACTAAGGGGCAGATCCAGCCTATTATTGATAAGATTGCAGATCAGCTGCCAGGTTGGAAGACGGACCTCATGACTAGGGCTGGGAGAAAAGTGCAGCTACAGTTTGTGCTCACTGCTATGCTAGTGTACCTTGGTATGGCCATAGACTTCCCTCCCTGGGCCATCAAAGCTATGGACAAACTTAGACGGGGTTTCCTATGGAGGGGAAGAAAGGAAGCAAAAGGGGTCATTGTCTTGTGGCATGGGGCAAGGCGAGCCGTCCACCGAAGCTTGGTGGTTTGGGGATCTCGGACCTCAAATATCTTGGATGGGCGCTGTGGATGCGCTGGGTTTGGCTTCAGAAAATGGAACCCCATAGGCCCTGGGTGAACTTTCCTATCTAGGTGCCTGGACAGGTCCAAGCCTTCTTCAGATTAGTGGTTGTCTCTGAAGTTGGCAATGGGGCAAACACTCTTTTCTGGGCTGATAAATGGCTGAATGGACAATCAATTGCAGACCTAACCCCTCATCTTCTTGCTGGAATACCAAAAAGGATAGTAAATAAACGCACAGTTGAAGAAGCTCTTACTGATCGTGCTTGGGTTCTGGATATCCGAGGTATCATGACAGTGGAAGTAACGGTGGAGTTCCTCAATCTCTGGGATCTCCTTTATGATTTTCAGCTACAGCCGGAGGTTGAAGACGCTCACATTGGGCGTCTTTCTTCTAGTGGTCAGTATTCGGCCAAGTCAACGTATGAGGGTTTTTCATAGGATCCACTCTTTTTGGCCCATATGAGAGAATCTGGAAATCTTGGGCTCCACCCAAGTGTCGTTTCTTCATGTGGCTGGTTGCACATGACAGGTGTTGGACGGCTGATCGGCTTGCAAGGCGGGGGCTGCCATATCCGGCACAGTGCCCCCTCTGTGATCAAGAGGAGGAAACCGTTAACCATCTGCTGGTTTCTTGTGTCTTTGCTCGGCAATTTTGGTTCTATTTGCTCCAGCACTTTGGGATCCAACAATTCTGTCCACAGCCTTCAGTTTTGTCTTTTGATGTGTAGTGGGAAAATTCAAGCAATGCTACTGTTGGGTTAACAAGGAAGGGGTTCAACTCTCTTGTGATCTTAGGAGCTTGGGCCTTGTGGAACCACCGAAATAGGTGTGTTTTTGACGGAGCTACTCCCAGCTTGGGTGGTGTTTTGGGTTTTGCTCTAGAAGAGAGTCGGCTTTGGGCTGTGGCGGGGGCTCGGGGGCTATCTTTCTTGGCTTCCCAGCCTCCCCCTCCCCCTGTAGCCCTGTAGTCTGGAGGACGTCTAGTCTTGGTCGCCTCTTTGTTTCCACAGGCGTGTTTGTACTTTTATTTTGGAGTGGTGTGGTGTGTGTTGTAACTGGGGTCTCTCCCCTTTTTTTTTCTTCTTAATATAATGAAGCGCATTTCTCCTGCGTTTTCGATAAAAAAAAGTTACCACACTTTCTTATCTTTTATGCAGAGGATTACAAAGATACTGTTTGCTTAACCAGCACAATTTAGGCATTCTTTTTCAAGGTACCTGTTAACCCTGATGAATGAAATAAAGTTTTTCTGTTACAGACTTGTTTTAATGGTACTACTATGAGTCTATGATGGCCTCGTCAATCGCCATAACGCTACTAAAATGCGAAAACTCATATCATGTGACATATATTTCTGCATCTAACTATAGTTATTCAAAATTCCTGTACTTATTGAGGACATAACTTGGATTCTAGTCAGCACCATGTACAAGATGCAGGTACATGTGCCGATGCTATCAAACATACAGATGGTACATGAAATAAAATGGAAGTGCAGAGGTCCTTTTCAATTCATAAAGAAGAGATTGTACGACTTATGGAAAGTTGAGATTCTTTGTTTTCATTGTTATGTGGGCACTGAAAACAACTAAAGGTGATGAACTCCAAAAGCAGATGTTACAAATAAGAGATTGTGTACTTATTTTTATAAAAATAGATCTTGTGCAGTCACGCATATGATTTTTTTACTGACCCTAATACCTGTATTCACTTTAACTAAACTTAATACTGCTCAATGTAGTAATGAACTAGTTATGGACTTACCAGAGTGTATAGGTTCCTCATTTCGCGCCCAGAAATTTCAACCCTTGGTTCATTTGCTACTTGTGATGGCTTGAGCTCAGAACCATTGGTCAGTTCCTTGTTGTTGTACAGAACCTTAAGTGAGGCTGTTTTAATAAATGGGTCCAAAATGTCACCTACTACATGTCCTACTACTAGTGGATCCCTTGACATGGTTAGTCAAGAATGCTAATTTTGCGGTCGTGAGTGAAAAATAGGTTGCGTTCTAGAGTCTTTTCTACAGGCCTGCTCTCTAGAGAACAAAGAAGCTGATTTGGCCTCAAATATGAACTTGGGTGCACTGATGGGTGCAGGTACGTGTCCTATTTATACTTGCAACCTGAAGTGCTGAAGGCATTCATGATATCAGGAGTCGTGTGCTCTAGATGCCTTAGAATCTCAACTTTAAGATGCATATATTTATATTGGTCGTCATCACTGGACATATGTAGGCCTGTCCACTATCTGGGCATACAAAAAATAGGAGTGTCCATGGTAACTCCACATTGATGAATAAAATCTGATGACTACAATCACTTATTCCCTATATCTGTAATCCTGGACATGATATGCTCCTCGTGAAAAGTGGGTTGCCTTTTGACTTGTCTATCAGGTT